>NC_056726.1:1623659851-1623949851 GCF_019279795.1 Protopterus annectens
CAACAAATGTAAAATAAAAAAATAAAATAAATATATTCTTTCTGAAAATATCTTTCAGTTTTGCCAACATAAAAACAGGTACAGCCAGAGCAAAGTGCAATATATATTACCCCCTTTGAAGCACAATTTCCATCTGCAAGGGGATGTTAAAGTGTGAAAAATGACCAAAATTAATACATTCTTGCTCTAAAACATAGGTGCACTGACAACATGCCAGCAATCTATGCATGCTTTTAATAGTCCTAGTTATGTTCATATGAGATAGATGTTCAAAAATGTTTTTCAAATGTTTGCCATTTTGTAAACTAAATTTGGAGGTTCCCCCAACACTTTAAAGACACCATTGTCTACCCTTAAAATATTCTAATTTCTTGTGATAATTTAATTTAATTTTATTTTATTTTACTTTTGTTAACTGGGATAATCCAACTGGACTGGGTCCATTTTTAGTGGAGGTCCAGGGAGAAAAGCTTTGCAAAAAAGATAACAGTAGCCAAGTTGTAATAATACAAAATACAAAAACAAACACATTTTCAAAGTAGAATACAACAGTTGAGATGCATAGCAATAGTTGTTATGAGAGGACAAATCGAAAATTACATGGTAAGTTAAAAAGAAACATAGATAGATGCATGGCTCTGAAACAGGATTACCTGTTAGTTGTAAATACGTCAAGGCCTGTATTGTGAGTTTATAACTTTAAAATAAGAGTGATAGGTAATTACCAAAGAATTAGCAAAAACTTCTTTATCTTTACTGCTGGTATGGTTTATGATAGAGAGTGTATCACTCTAAGTAAAGGATTATATCTAGTGCCCCAACCTTGGGGGGGACATCATCCCATATATTAATTAATAAATTTATATGGTAGTCCATTTCCAAAAAACATTTTTAGTATCGTATCTGCCTCAGTACAGAAAATGTCATAATCTCAACACATCCTAGCTACTCTCACCAGCTGTCCTTTAAAAATATTTTTCTTACAAAAACCTGGGAGAGAACTTCTGAAATGTAAATAACTATTGGAAAAAGTAGGCTTCCTAAAAATTGATCAAAGCAGCCGATGAATTTATCTGTAAAAATTGTGATGTCCAAATAATCTACCAAATCAGTAGAATAGTGTTGTGCAAATCTGAGGAAGGACACAGTTTGGTTAATATAAAGGATAAAGTCCTCAACTTCATGAACTGAACCCTTCCATAAAATAAAAATGTCATCCAGGTAATGTAAATAAGTTTTCAATAATTCAAGTAATTTAAACCCAAAATGAAAGTATTCTGCTATGTATACATAGTTAAATTAATACATATAGGGACACAACAGGCTCCTATAGCAATCCTTCATAATTAATGGAAGTATTCTCTTTCAGAATATAAAAAGTTATTAAAAAGAATGAATTTCATAAAAAAATAATCAAATTGATAAGATGATTGTCCAGATTTGTGAGTGCAATAATAGCTGAGTGAAAGAATGCTACACCCATCTGGTGGGCTATACACATGAAAAGATTTACCACATCAATGGTTAAAAACCTACAATGCTCACTATAATATATTGGTTAAAAAGTCCCAAGAATCCTTCAAAATGTAATTCACTGAATGCAGGAAGTCTTTCAAAATATGATGCACAAGGGCTGCTAATGGGTAGGATTTATAACCCTGCCCAGCTACTACCAACCAGAAAAGGGGTTGTAGAATGTATTTGTGGATTTTTGGCATCCAAAAAACTGCCAGCATCAAGGGACTGTTATTCCATAAAAAAAATTAATTTCTTCTGAAAAAAAAATACCTTGCATAAGTGCATCTTCTAAAAATAAATCGATTTTTTATATGCTGCAAAACTTTCACTCTTAGAAACTCAGAATTGCTGGTATCCTACAACATGCTGAAAAATCTGACTGGTACAATGAATTTTATAAAGAATCACAATACTCCCACCTTTATCTGGTTTCATAATCCTCACTGAGGAGTCTTTTCTAAGAGTAGCCAACAGTTCTCTTTCTTCCTTTGATAAGTTAAAATATTGAGGGGTGTAACATCTTTGCAAATCTTTGTAAATTATACAAATCCTTTTCACAACATTTTTTGAAAACAGCTAAAATTGAGTTGTGTGGGTTAAAAGCACTTTGCTTCTTAAAAAGAGTGTTGCAAGGTAGAGTTCTATTCACAGTATCTGTAAACTTATGTCTAAATAAAAACTGAGCTTTCTAATAAATAATTTAAGATCGATAGCAGAATCTGACGTGTACAACCTAGGGTGAGGTACAAACTTAAAATCTTTACTAGATAGTGTAAAATGTACTTTGCTAAGAACCATCTCAATGTAATTCAAAATAATAAACCTTGAAGTGAAAGCATAATACCACCAAAGTCATATTTAATATCAACCTCTGGGGGGGGTCTGTTGGTCAAGTTAGGGATAGGAATTGTTCCAGTTGACTCTTCCGACCCCTTCTCCAACCCCTGCCTCCCATCTTGGAGAGGCTTGTAGGTGGTATAAAATTTGTATCTTAGTTGATCCTATTATGATTCCCAATCCTTTCTGATCTCCAAAGTGGGGGAAATTGTGATTGTAATCATCATCAACACCAGTAGAACCATTAGATGAATTATTAAAAGAAGGGTCGGGTGGAGTAGGTGTAGCTACCTCAAATTCTTGTACCTGTGGCTCAAAAGCATTGCAATGATTCCCCTGGCTGATCTGGTTATGTAGCTGATTAAAAGAATGAAGTGATTTATGTGCAGTGTAGGCTTTGTGGTTGGAATAATTATTTTTGTCTCTGAGGAGTTTCTTTTGTTTTTTCCTAATATTAATAGTGACCTGTTGTGCAAATTTATATGAAAAATATCATCATACTTAGTTTTATTATACTCAACTAATAGCATTAAAAGCATTAGTGATATAATTAAGTGAAATCATTTCATCAAAATGTTTTTTAATCTGAGAATTGTTCAACTTGATAATAAATTGCATCCATTCAAAACCACGCTTGTCAAATAGCATGAACAATATTGAATGTTCAGGGGTACCAAAAACACGTCCATTAGGATATTTGTAAAGTCTAAGTTCCTTAGGCACCCTTTTATGGTTCAGACATTCAGTAATAAATAAATTATCTGTTTGCAGGTTATGCACCTTATTAAGTTTCTTCTCAAAACTATCCAACATAGAATTTAAGTGCCCATTCATATTAGTCACTTCAGGGATATAAAACCATTAAACTTGGTGGAACCATTTATGGAAATCATTTGATGTTGATGGTCTCTGTATTTTCATCGCTTCAACTGCATTCCTTAAATTTGAGCCCTGCATCTGAGTTCAAGTAGCATTTGGTAAATCTCTAAAAATATTAACAAAAATGGCAGAATGAGAACTCCGCACTGGAAACTGAAGAATCCAAGGGGGTGTTTTCCAAACAAGTGCTGTTGACCCCAGTTTTTCAAAAGTACAAATTATGTTACTATAATACAAAGCAATTAGCTGTGTCAGTTCTCCTTGAGATGAGGAAGAGCAAAAATCATCACCACCATTCAAAACAGAATTATTAGAATTGTTATTGGAGGTGGATTAGATGAACCAGCAGGTGCATCCATAATGGTATCACCTGACACTGCCACACTTCTGAATATCTGTTCAGCAGGTATGTTTGGATTGCAGCACATTACACCACAAGATATGATGTTTCTGTGCTACTCACATATATGTCAAGCATTAGTACGCCTGCAATAGTTTGGGAGAAGGAAGCATATGTCTGAGCCCCAATTAGGTTACAAAGTTGTTGCCATTACAGATTACATTCATTAACCACACTCCTCTGATATACATTCACAAATAGTAATGGAGAAGCATGTTGGAGGACATTGCCACTATGGCTGTAGATCTTTCACTGGCCTGGATAACACTAATGGCATCAATCAGAGTATGTATAAGTCAGTGATCCAGGCACAGACTGACATTACACATGCCATGCTGGAGGTGGAGGACGTGCTGCATACCCTTTATGAGGATGTGGAACAGCCATATGGATTGCAAATCAACCTGCAGAGTGAACAAGCTTGTAAGGATTTAGAGCAAATGTGCATGCTCAGATGAATGGTATCCACTGCTGCATGCATGAATAGGTGGCAAATGCCATATCCTCTCCCTCTCTAAGCCATAATGTCTATGGCTAATCAGAGCTCTTTATGTAAAGAAGGCAGCCACAATCTGTTGGTGCACTGTATCAGTGTCACTCCTGTCCACAAAAACTGAACATGGCCAAGCTTAGAGTCATAGGTTCATAAGTTCATAGTACATTATTAGGTTAATTGCTCAAGAGCCCTTACAAGCCTAGCCAGTTTCACCCAGATTTTACCCAATTTTCTATCCCTTGGGGAAAGACAAGAAGGGTCAACAAGTGGGGTTTTGACAGTTTTTACAGACTGCCTGTCTCTGTCCATAAGGGACTCGGGCATCATCCCAGGACTGAAATTGCAATTTCCTATCCATTGGTCCAGGTTGTGCTTGAAGATGGTCAGGGAAGGGTTCTGCTTCACATGAATAGGAAACCTATTCCAGAAGAAGAGAAATCTCTGGGACACATCTCTGTCTCCCCAGCATGATCTATTCATGTCAGATATCAGGTTTAGATCTTTGGAGCAGGTAACCCTCATACAGGTAGTTTTGTTAATATGCAGTATTTGCATCAGAGACTGCCTTCTAGGTCAGGCACAGATTACCCCTCAATAATTGGTAGGAAACTGAATACTATCATAGGGCTTTTAATCAATCCACATATGACATGTTGGTTATACCCTGTATTTTTTGGTGAGAAACCTCTGAGGACACTTCAGCTATTGTAAGTGCCTGGTGAGGTACATGCCAAGGCTGCATTGCACTCAATTATTGGTCTGATGATGGCTAAGTATAGTGGTACCACGACATCCTTAGATATGGATGCCATGCCCTTACTTATAAGCTGATCACATAGAAGGGTTTCCTTACCACCATGGACACATGGTGGTCAAAGTACGGATTACTATCTGTCTGAGTACCCAGTTATCTAAGCAATGGGTCCACACTTATTGGGATGCTATCGATGCTGTAATTTGCAGGGATATTTCATTTCCAAAAGGGTATTATTATGCATGTCTTCACATTTATTTTGAGTCCATGGCTCTAACATCAATCATTAGTCTGCATCAGACCATTCTGTAGGATATCAACATCATATGGGGAGTCAATGATTGCCCCCAGTTTGCAGTCATCAGCAAACTTGGTCAGCCACAGGCCATCTCCATTTACCTTGACATTTTAGAAGTATATCCCAAACATGAGTGGGCCAAACACTGAGCCCTGTGGTACTCTACTGGTGACTGGCCTCTTGCTGGATGTGGATTCCCTCACTCTAACAACCTGTTTCCTATCTATGAGCCATTTGGCTATCCATGTGGTTGCATAGAGATCTATGCTCAATTTGGTAAGTTTATCTATAATACCCAAGAGGAGTACTGTGTCAAAAGCCTTGGCCAAGACAAGGTTGGTGGTGTGCACCATCTTATCCTCCATGGCTTTGGTGACTTTCTCTAAAAAGTCCACCAGATTGAGCAGGCAGGACCTAAGCTTGACAAAGCCAAACTGGGTTGGGTCTGGAGCCTATGTCATTGTTAATCAGGTTCATGATTATACTTTCCATAGCATTGCATATGAAGCTAGTCAGACTTATGGGTCAGTAGTTTCCTGGGTTCATTGATGGATTACTGATTGCTGTCCTCAACTCTACTAGTACAAAGGTTGTCTGGAGATTGTGGTTAAATAGAGATCCAAGTGGGTCTGCTAGCTCATGTTTCATAGGTTCATAGGTTCATAGGTAGGTACTAGGCTATTGGCCCTAGGGCCTATATAAGCCTAGCCAAAGGTACTCTGGCTTTCGCCACCCAAGGAAATTATTTTCCTGTGCCACTGTCGAGCAGAGCCACAGAAGTATTCCCTGGGGTGAATTTCCTATCTCCCATCCAATCATCAAGATTTTTCTTGAAGAGTGCTAATGAGGAGCTTTGTTTGATACAGATAGGTAGTATGTTCCAGAGTATGGGAAGTCTCTGGGGCAGGAATCGATCCCTCCAGCATGTTCTGTTTATTGTGGTGATGAGGTTTAGGTCCCAAGAGCATGTAGCTCATAGGGATTGGGATTTCTTTAAGTGGAGCATGTCTAAAAGCTCTGGGTTTGACATAGCTTTGTGTGCTAGGCAGAGATCACCTCTGAGTAGGTGATATGCAACGGAGTAAAGCTGCAGTTTTTTGAGACAGTCAGCATAGGGCATCTCTTTGAGGCTGTTAATCCTCTTTGTGAGGTATTTCTGTGGCCTTTCCAGTTGTTGTAGATGTCTTGTGAGGTACATACCAAAATGGGCATTGTACTCTATAATGGGTCAAATGACTGATGAGTAGAGGGGAACAATGACCTCTTTTTTCCTGGATGAGAAACCTTTTTTGATGAGGTGTGCCACATAGAAGGATTTCCTGACTACTGTGGCAATGTGATTATCAAAGGAGAGACTACTGTCTACCTGTGTCACAAGGTCTCTTATCATACTTTCGGTGTTAAGTAGACTACCACCTATGTGGTAGTTCATGGGTACTGAGTTTTTACCAAAAGGAATGACAATGCACTTTTTGGCACTGAGCTTGAGGCCATGGCTTTGACACCAGGCATCTGTTTCAGCAAGGCCCTTTTGTAGGATGTCCACATCTTTTGGAGTTTTGATTATGGCTCCTAGTTTGCAGTCATCTGCGAACTTCATTAGCCAAAGACCTTCTGTGTTGGCCTGTACTTCAGAGAAGTAGATACCAAACAGGAGAGGACCCAGGACTGAACCCTGTGGTACTCCACTTGTCACTGGTCTGAAGCTGGATTTGGAGTCTGCTACTTTCACAGTGTGGGTTCTGTCTGTGAGCCAGTTGGCAACCCATCTTGTCACATAGGGATTTATACCTAGTTTAGTGAGTTTATCTATAATTCCAGAGTGGGGGATGGTGTCAAAAGCCTTGGCGAGATCTAGATAGGCTGTGTGAACCACCTTACCCTCATCTATGGCTTTGGTGACTGCTTCAAAGAAGTCTATCAGGTTTAGGAGACATGATCTGCCTTTTACAAACCCAAACTGGGTGGGTTCCTGAGTTTGGAGATTACCAATGTCATTGTTTATAAGTTCCATGATGATACGCTCCATAGCCTTGCAGACCAGGCTCGTTAGGCTAATGGGGCAGTAGTTTCCGGGGTCTGTGGTGGCTCCCCCTTTGTGGAGTGGGATAACTGTCGCTGTGTGCCATTCAGTGGGCACATAGCCTGAGGTGAGGCTATGATTGAACATGGTACTTAGGTGGGGTGCCAGTTCATTCTGTAATTCATGTAGAACACAGCCTGGGATGTCGTCAGGTCCATGGATGCTGTGTTCTTGGCTTTGGATAGTTTGTTTTGTACCTGTGCAGCCGTGATTACATGAACTTTGCATTCTTCTGGTATAGAGATGGGCCCTTTAGGAGATGACAGAGGGGTAACGTTAGCACTGAACCTATCTGCCAGGATGTTGGCAATATCCGTTGGTTCTGTATATTTAGTGCCATTGTGCTGTGACTCAGAGCAGATCAAGCTATTTAATAGGCACTCTGATTCCATCATGACCCATTAATGCTGTGCTTCAAGTTTTAGAGAGTGCAGTGATGATCTGTTCTTTTGTGATAACAAGCATAGAATGGTAGGGAGTATTTCATAGGGAGTGACATGGGAGGTGATGAGTGGGTGAAATTTGAGCTGAATTTATCATCCAGCAAGTTTGATATTTCTTCTTGCTAAGTGTAGGTAGTATCATCTACAGCCAGCTAAGCACATTGTTAAGTGTTTTCCTTAAGATTTCGATCATAACTAAAAATGCTTTGTGATTATCCTTTGCTTGGGAGCTGTTTTAGTCTTGTATTTAGCTTTTGAAGACTTGACTAGTTCCCCGATGTGCCTGTTTAGACTAATGAGTCTTTTATCTCTGTTGCACACCTTCCCACTTACTACTAGGCAGAAATTTCTTCCTTTTGTTGCACAGTCTATTTATGCCAGGGATCCACCAAGGTGACTTATTTTTCCATCTATACCTGGGTTTAGTTGGGTCAGTTACTGACATTTCTATGCAGTTTAAGTAGTTGTATAGGGCATTTGTTTATACTTCTGCATAGGCCTCCATGTTTTCAGGATTAGGAGGAGCTTTAAAATTATCTGTGCTATCACTTAATAGAAGGTAATTTGCCTTGGAAACCTTCTTTAGGGTTTTAGGGTTGATGGGAGTTCTGTCATTACATTTATTTCAAAGGAGAGCAATTTATGATCCAGTCTTACCAATGAGGACACTATGCTGGAGGGGTGCAAAGTTCCCCCATGTTTATGAGTACTGTGTGAAGGATATGTTAGCCCCTAGTGGGAGTGCAGACCAGCTGTTCCAGAGCATCTGCACTGAAAAAGTCCAGGAAGCTCTGGGCCTGCATATCTGTGGTTGTATATGTTTACCAGTTTACGGAGAGGTAGTTAAAATTGTCCATGAGTAGTGTGTCAAGCTGAATGGTAAGTGATTCTAGTAACTTCAGGAATGTGAAGTGCTTTCATGGTTCATAGCTGGGGACCCATAGCTAGCAATGATATGATGGGAGATTATTGCCTGTGATCAACTGGACATGGAGTAGCTTAAGTGAGTCATCCTGCTTGACCAGTATAGAAGTGTGATTATTTTTTATGTAAATGGAAACACCTCCTCCTTTCATTTTTTTTCCTTTTCAGAGGATAGTCTGAATGCATAATAGACATTGTAAACTTGTACTGCTGGGGTGCTTTTGGCAGCCTTGAACCACGTTTCTGTAACTGCACTAGTGTCAGCATTCTCCAGGGCAAGGAGAGCATCCAGAGAGTACAGTTTCTTGTTAAGACTCCTAGCACTGAGCAGTAGTAACTTCAGCTTGGCATTAGAAAAATTTGTGATGTTGATATGGAAGTGACTAATGCCTTGGCCAGTGTTTGAATGACTAGTTGTGACAAGTGAAGACCATCTCTGACTAAACAGAGTGATCTGTGAATCATGTCGTCCCAGGCTGACAAATACTGAACCCCATTGAACCCCAGTGAAGAACTTCTCAAAAGCCAACTTCACACTTCTTAAGACTGGTGTGGTATCCTTCAAGGCCCCTGAGCCATTGGAAACCACAACCCACGCTGCTGAATCCCTTACAAATGCTTTCTATGAGCACCTCCAGGATTGCATGGATCAAGCAATCCCAAATAAAGTCAAGACCCTTTCCACCAAAGGCAAGCACCCGATCTGGTGGACCCCAGCCATAAACAAACTTTACAACAAGAGGAGAAAGCTACTACAAGATAGAGCAAAATCCCTAAAAGGGAAGACATCTCTGATCAATACTAGTAAAAAACTACGATCACTCATAAAATCATCCAAGGCCAACTTTGAGAGAAAAATCGCCAAGGACTCAAAAGACAATCATAAGGCCTTCTTTAGCTATGTTAGAAATCTGGGTGGAAACTCCCAGATATGCTCAGAATTAGTCCAAAATGATACAAAAATCACTGAACCCACAGACATTGCAAACATACTGGCAGACAGGTTCAGTGAAAATTCCCCCCCCCCCCCAAAAGGAGAAATATCTATCCCAGCAGAGTGTAGCCTCCCAATCATCTCAAATGCCCAGGTGAGAGCTGCTCTCACTAAAGCTAAAAACACAGCATCAATGGGACCGGATGGTGTCCCCGGCTGTGTGCTACACAAACTCAATGAGGAACTAAACCCACACATAAGGCTGCTGTTTAATCTTAGCCTTACCACAGGATACGTACCCAAAGAGTGGCGTACGGCAACTGTGGTCCCACTCTACAAAGGCGGTGCTTCTACGGACCCTGGTAATTACTGCCCCATAAGCTTAACAAGCCTGGTCTGCAAAGCTATGGAGAGGATCATAATGGAACTCATAAATAAAGACATAGGGGACCTACAGACATTGGATCCTACCCAATTCGGCTTTGTCAAGGGCAGATCATGCCTCTTGAACTTGGTCGACTTTTTTGAAACAGTCAACAAGGCCATTGATGAGGGTAAGGCAGTTCACACAGCCTTGACCTTGCAAAAGCTTTCGACACAATACCCCACTCGGGTATCATAGAAAAGCTCACCAGCTTAAATGTAAACCCATATGTCACAAGATGGGTTGCAAACTGGCTCAAGGACAGAACCCACAGGGTTAGAGTTGCTGGTGCCATGTCAGACTCCAAGCCGGTCACAAGCGGTGTCCCACAGGGCTCAGTCCTGGGCCCCCTCTTGTTCAGCATCTACTTTTCAGAAGTGCAGGCAAACATAGGAGGATTGTGGTTGACAACGTTTGCAGATGACTGCAAACTGGGCGCCATAGTTGAAAATACATCAGACACAGATATCCTTCAAAGAGGTCTCATAGAAACGGATAACTGGTGCCAGAGCCATGGCCTTAAGCTAAACGCCAAAAAATGTATAGTCATACCCTTTGGTAAAAACAAGGTAACCCCAAGTTACCACATAGGTGGCAATCCATTAAGCACAGAAGAAATTATCAGGGACCTGGGGACCCAAATTGACAGTAACCTTTCTTTTGACACTCACATTGCCAAAGTGGTTAGGAGGACCTTCTACATTGCCCACCTGATTATGAAGGGATTCACATCCAGATCAAGGGAGGTCATTGTTCCCCTGTACTCTTCACTTATCAGACCAATGATTGAGTACAATGCCCCATTCGGAATGTATCTTACCCGACACCTGCAGCAATTGGAAAGACCCCAAAAGTTCCTCACCAAAAGGATAAAGGGGCTCAAAAATATGCCATATGCTGCCCGACTGAAGAAACTCCAGCTCTATTCAGTCACATACCGTCTGCTCAGAGGTGACCTGTGCCTGACATACAAGGCCATGTCCAACCCGGAATTAATGGACATGCTCCACCTCAAAAAATCCAAATCTACCAGAGCCACAAGAGCAAGAGACTTAAACCTCAACACGGATATAAATAGGACGTGCTGGAGGGACAGAGTCATCACCCAGAGACTCCCTATGCTGTGGAACAGAATCCCGGTCCATGTGAGACAGAGCACCTCGCTGGCACTGTTCAAGAGGAATCTTGACCAGTGGATGGGAGATCATAGGTTTACCCCGGGGATCATCTCTGTATCACTGCTGGACAGAGGCACGGCAAACTAATGGGTATAGTATTCTTCAACCTAAGGGGTGGTGAAAGCCACACAACTCTGGCTAGGCTTATAAATGCCCTAGGGCAGATAGCCTAGTATGAACCTATGAACCTATGAACCATGGAATGACACCAGCAGCTAAGCCAATTATTGAAGTCAATCATTTTCTGTTTGTATTGTGGTATCATTCTTGGTGAGGGTAGAATGCTGCTCAATGCCAGGTTCCTACCAGCCTGTGACACATATTCAAAGAGGTCCATCTTGTGTCTCTTCATGTAGTTCAGGGAGGTACATCTCAGGTCATTCACACACCACATAGACTATGACTGTGCCATACTGGTACTTATGTTTGAATGACCTGAGTATGTACATGATCTGGTGAATCCTCGCCACTGACAGGCAACTGACTGCAATACTCTCTTTATCCGCCTGGTGAAGAGGGCATTCCTGTGCCTCATGATGGAGTCTCCTATAACCAAATTGTTTGAATGTGTGGTGTTTCGACTTAGGGACTTGCTTATGGAGACATTGTGATGTATATTTTTATGTGTAGTTGCTGGAGTTGACTTGGTTTTGTTTGCATGTGGTTTCTGAGGGCAGGGTATGGGAGACCTCTGAGGTTTTGGTTAGTTACTTGTGAGTACCTCCATATATGAGGGTTTATGTGTTGAAACCTTATTTAGTAAAAGGGAAATAATGTGCATGTGCTGACAGCCTGTTTATCATTTGCTTTGTCAGTATGTGAAAGTCAAGTCTCAAATTTCATAGTGTAACTACATCTCCTACATACTGTGTTCATTTCAGGATTAAGTCGTTGTCAGTATATATAAGACAATGGCTACATTGAATCAGGGTGTCCAAGTCCACCAAGCTGCTCACAGAGGTAGCAGAAAAGAGCCTATCTATGGTTTCAGTTCTTTTATCATGGATATAACCAGGGATAAGAGTGGGGAGACTTAACAGGCCTGGGATGATAGTACACAGACAAAGAATGCGTGCCATACTTCGTGTGCACTGCAGCTATCCAGCAAGGCAGTGTCGTTCTACATGCAACTCAGATGTGTCTAGAGCAGCATGGAGACTGGGGAAGGTTGCAGAGATAGTTATTCTAAGGGAAATTCTAACTTGAAACATTTATCCCTGTACAGCACACTGCCTAGCACAAGCACTGAGCTTATACAGAATCAGAAAAACACATTTTATAACAGCAAGACCTACACACCAATCAAGAAAACCCACAATAAGCTTTCAACGAGCAGCCCCCAATTCAGATAGGTTTGCTACGGCATACTGCTGGCACAAGAGTGCTCAGTTGCAAGCAAACCACACAATCTAAATACTACTGTCCTGTAAAACTAGTAGACACAATGTAATTAAGTACTTCAACAGCAGTGGAAACAGTTCAGCTTTGAAAATCTACTAAACTGTGAAAAATATAACAATTAATAGGCTGATGACACTCATCAGATCCATAGGTTCAAAGTTTCATAGTTTGTCACTAGGCTATCAGCCTAAAAAAAACATTTAAAGCCTAGTCAGGCTTACCCCAAATTTACCAAAATATTGCTGATATGTATCAATACCCCAAAAGAATGCTAAGGTTAAGATATAGGCCACTACTGGGACACCTAATCAAGGTACCAACCCTGGCTCCCACACACTATCTTTACTCCCTGTTGACTGCTACATTGTTTTTTTCTACTCTGTAGTTGATCATTGGCTGCCACCAGTCCCTCATTTCATGCATACCTGGCTATCCTAACACCACTGGAGTTAGTCTGACTCATGCTCAGAGCCCACGAGGTGATTGTTCTGATCACTTATTTGTAGAAATAAATAACAATAAATGAACGAACAAATGAATGAAGGAACAGATGAATGATTGAATGAATGAATGAATATATTCAGAACTTAATAAAATGCTTCCCAAATGACACAGACCATTTCCAGAGTCACTCTTGTCACATGACCATTATCAAAAAATCACAAGAACAATAAACTGGTAAAACACAAAAACGAAGTAGCTGAAATACCTTCCAACAAGATAGTTTATTGTTAGCGCTTTCGTTTAGACAAATTTCCAAACTTCTTCACACATCCTATCCCAACATGCAATAGTATTTATAGGGACAACAATTAACCTTGATTGCCCAGAAAATTAAAACATTACTTGAATAAATCCTTAAAGTTGTATATAGTAAAGTTGTATATACTAAAGTTAATCACCTCAAAACACAGAAAAAAAATTATAAGAATGACATCATAGTAATAATGAGATCATAATCAAGAAATAAGAATATTAACACAAACTTTTAAGATCATATAAATGTCTAAAAATGTGACAAATAAAATTATATATCACAATAAAGTATAAATATGTATAAGTAAAAATGAAATTAGTTTTTTAATAATAATAATAAAATCAATCAGATAAAGTGCATTTATATCTTACCTATTCAGTGCTTTAAGTTTCAAAATACACATAATAGAAGCCAAAAAAAACAAACTGAGAACGACTTCGGTAACCTGAAAATGACTCTAAACAAATCAAACAGTCAGCGACTGATAGAAAATGAAAGTAGCCACAAAGCCAAGTGATTGTTAGCACTTTCTTCCACTTTATTATTGCCGTGAACTTCCTCAGAAAAACCAGGAAGCCTCCCAAAATCCTGGTTTTATACTCAAAAACAGGAAATGATGTTATTCTGTTATTACAATAATAACGATAATAATAATAATGTACCTTTAAATATAAAAAACTATCGACCTCATTTCTAAAAATTATCAATTATCAAATGTGCTTCTTATAAAACATTTCATTATTTAAAAATAAATGAAATCTTTATCTATTTAAGTCATATGTACAAACATAACAATGTGCCATATTCCCTTAAATTCAATAATATTAGAACACTATCCAATATACAAAAATACTGTGTAATAATAATTACTATATTAGATTCTCAACTAGAACATTTTGAAAAATAATAGATAGTAATTAAAAACTAATGATTGATGTAATGAGTGAAATTAATTATCTATCATGTGGAATGATTTTATCTTTCCACGTCCAAAATACATGTAAGCAAACATACTCTTGTACACGCACACACACCCCACACAAACACACACACACACACACACACACACACACACACACACACACACACACACACACACCCACACCCACACTCTCTCTCACATGCACGCACATGTAGACAAACACACAAACACACACACACATATATATACTCACACAAACACATACACACACGTACTCACACACATGTATACACATAAACCCACACACTCTCACCCACCCCAAAAAAGAAAATAAATAAATAAATAAATAAATAAATAAAAAATACACACACCCATGATCAAAATGCATACACACACACACACACACACACACACACACACACACACAAAAACACAAACACACACCACACACACACGCACACAGAAATCTCCACAAGGCTGGAGACACCCATATGCAAACGTGTGTATGCATGTGTGTGCACAAACAAACTAACCATGTGGACAGATACAGCCACAAACATATTCCCATAGACACTACACACACACCCTGAAACACACACACACACCCATGGGAACACATACTCTCACGCACCCACATGGACACACACACACACTCTCTCTCATACAAACACACTCACACGCTCTCTCAAACATGTGTGTGTGCGCGCATGGAGATGTACCTCACTCAAAAATGCACAGAGATATGCTTTACATAAATGCGCATTGCGCAAATGTGTGAAATACAAAGGTGAGCTTGCATATATAAAAAAATTGCACTAAGTGCAAACATAAACTACTGACTCATCCCTCTATAAAAATCCCCTATGGTGAATAATTGCAATCACCATATAAACATGTTCAAAGAAGTTTATATATTTATGAATAGTGAAAGGGCTTATAAGTATAGTTATCTATATAATAAGAAGCATTTGATGTTAATAGCTTCGTTAAGACCAGGGGGTTCATCAGCCCCTAGACACAACTGCCATAATGACTCTTTTTGCTCCAATTTGTTGTTCAAGTCACCCTTTAACAAACTTTTCTCTACATGATCTAAAACAAAGAACTCAAATTTCTTAAAATCCAAACACTCCTGTGAGTGTCTTGCCAGAGAATTATTTCTATCTTTATTCTTGATGGCTAAAGTATGCTCGTAGATCCTACGTTTTAGCATCCTTTTTGTTTTCCCTACATAATAATTGTCACAGGTCGAACAAGTAGCTAAATAAACCACATATTCGCTGTGACAATTGTAATACTTAGGTGCCCAAAATGTCCTATTTATGTGCTTAAGTGTCACAAAAGAAGTGTTACTAATATATCGACATTGTTTACAATTCTGGCACGCAAAAGTTCCTTTCTTTCTACTGATTTCCCTGGTAGGTACTATGTTTATTCTATTTTCTGTTTCTAGAATACTTCTTATATTGGTTACATTTTTGTATGTGAAACATGGTTTTAAGCCTATACATGACATGAGCTCTCTGTTCCCTAATATTATACCCCAATTTCTTTCTATAATACCTCTTATAATCCACATTTCATTTGAAATGGGAAGGGGAAAAGCAGTATGGAAGTCTTCAGTCATTTTACTGTTTCCAGTACCACCTATTAATATTTCCTCCATATTACCCATCCTATTAGTTGTCAAAATTGGTCCAGCTACTCCATAACGAAGCCTTTTGACTTCCTTTTCTAACCTCTTTACCAAATGTATCTTATATCCTCTATCCAAAAATAAATTTCTTAACTGTAGTAATTCGTCTTTATAAATATTATCTTCTGATGTTAATCGACTGAGCCTGATCATCTGCCCCTTAATGACATTTCTCTTCATATGAGTAGGATGTAAACTATCTCTATGTAGGTACTGGTTGGTGAAACAGGGCTTTCTATAAATTTTACTATGTAAAATGTTCTTAGTGGAATCTATATACAGGCAAATGTCCAAATAATTTATAGACTTGCCATATCCACTATGTTTGAACTTAAAAAAAACTCGTGGTTTTATTTAACTATTCCACCATAATTTCAAATTCGGTTCTTTCACCATCCCATACAAACACCAAATCATCTATGTACCTACCATAGAACTTAGCTTTACTAAAATAAGGATGCTTTTTAAGATGTTCCTGCTCCCAATCTGCCATGACTATGTTGGCGAAAGCCGGAGCTACTCTAGCCCCCATCGCCACACCAGATATTTGCTTATAGATATTTTTTTCAAATTCAAAAAAGTTATTATCTAAAACTATTTCCATTAGGGCACAGATGGTATTAATCTTTGAACTTTGCAGTTCTGTATTGTGTGTCAGATAATTTCTTAGATGTTCCAGTCCCAGCTCTTGGTCTATACAAGTATATAAGCTCTTGACGTCAAGAGTTGCAAAATTTATTTCTTTCAAATTCAAATTAGATCGTCCTAGGCTCTCTAATAAGTGCCAGGAATCCCTGATATAATACTCAGCTTTTTGTGCTATTTGGTTTAAAATGTTATCTAACCAAACAGAGATTTTTTCAGTTTTAGAATGTTTAGCTGACACTATAGGCCTAAAGGTTAGTTCTTCATTATCACTGTGTAATTTTGGAATGCCGAAAAAATTACCCAATTTTGGTTGTTCTACCATCAAGAAATCATAATCCAAATTGTCCAATTCTTCTTGACATAACATATCGAACAGATGAGTGTCTACCCTCCTATAACTATTCAAAACAAACTCCATACTGACACTTTTATAGTTATTAGTGTCATTGAGCAAAGACATAATGTGTTCAACATAGTCAGTTTTGTTCATGACTACTAACTTTCCCCCCTTGTCTGCCCTCATTACTCTAATGTCTGGAGTACGGGATAAATAGGACAAAGCTTCACGTTCTAAATGGGTTAAATTGTCTTCTATTTCCCTATTGTCCATGTTCCTAAACTCCTTTTCACATGTTTTTTGAAATACTTGTAATGTATTTATTAAGGCTGGGTTAAATGTACTAGGTTTCCTCAATCTTCTATCCTGCTCTAAAGTATTTGCTGCCACATCATGTAAAATGTATTTTAGATTCAATTTACGCATGAACAATCTAAAATCAACCAACAAATTACCAATCTTAATCTTGTTAGCAGGAATAAAATTGAACCCTTTCTTCAAAACATTAACACAAGCCTCCGTCAGTATATAATCACTGAAATTAACAACACTAATACAGTAGTCCTTGTCATCTAGTGGTGAAATCACCACTTCTTTCTGCTTTTCCCTTTTGGTTTTGCCTTGTACTGGGTGGAATTGAACCACTTGGTAGTCCTCTTTGACTGTGTCCTTTGTTGGTGAAAAGGAACACCTCTATTATTGTTGGTAGAATTCACAACCTCAGCAAAACTGGTAGAGGCAAACACATCATTGTTGGCAATTTCGTCATTGTTATTTATAGATTGTCTATCGGTGTTTAATGTCTGATCTTGCCCACCTATCGATCGATTATTGGTGGTTGATAACTCAGGTTGGAAAACCTGGTTATTATTTATTGCTGATTCTTTATCCACCGAATTGGTAAAAGTCATAGTGTCTCTATTTAGATTACTGTTTGTGTCCTTACTGTCATTGTAAGAACAAATATAGGCCTCATTGGCTTCATAAGCAGCTATGTCCCTTCGCAACTTATTTTGTTTCCTTACAATGATAGTAGCTCGAAGCCTATTGGTCTTGGCTTCGATACTGTTATAAAGGGATGTCAGTTGAGAAAAACAATTGTGTTGTTTAATGTCCCTGTCCAAAGTCTTAATTTTCTCAGTTAAATCTTTCAATTCACCCTCATAATGCGCTAGCAAAATACGCATCATAGCAATGCCAGTGTCATTGTAAAGTTTAGTTAATGCCAAACATAGTTCGTCACCTGGGCTTACACAATTAGGATATTTCGCAGTCCTAAGGCCCTTTGGTGCCAAACTTCGTGAGACAAATTCACTCAAATACTGTATCTCCAGGCGTAGCGTTGCGTGCCTGGAAACCAATCTTTCAAGATCAAAAATCAACTTCTTGCAGTTCTGTAATAAATTATTATTACTTACTGGTTGAATAGTGGTTGAACTCCGAATTTCCGAAAATGGATTGGCTTGCTCCTTTGTGACAAACCCCCAGACATTACCGGCGTGCTCAAGACCGTCAGAAATTGCCTTGGTTTCGCCGTGGACATGCAAAATAGTATGTTCATTCAAATTGTTGTTGGATGATACTCCTATAAACGAACCGGTGCCCCCTTTGGTGTTCATAGCTTCCACAGCATGCTCCTTGTCATTAAAAACAGATTTCTTATTTAGGCAACTTAAAACTATCTCCGTGATAGTTTGGATTAAATCCTGCTCAGGCTTCTTACGCTGTTTCGGCTCTTCAGCCCCAACCGCTCTGTCAACGCCTGGCGTCGGGTAAATGGATACGTCGAGTAACGAATCCTGGGAGGTAACTTCCGTAGCCATCCCTCAAATTTCACTCAGTCACTGGAAAACCAAGAAAACAAACTGAGAACGACTTCGGTAACCCGAAAATGACTCTAAACAAATCAAACAGTCAGCGACTGATAGAAAATGAAAGTAGCCACAAAGCCAAGTGATTTTTAACGCTTTCTTCCACTTTATTATTGCCGTGAACTTCCTCAGAAAAACCAGGAAGCCTTGAGTCCAGGAAAAATATGGGCAAAGGTACGAATTTGCCATAGTAATTCATTTTCCTCGCGCTTAAGCTGCCAAGGTCCCCCTCTAAAACTACGTTTTTCTTGATGTAAGATGGTGAAACATGTCATGTGAATATGAAATACAATTGCGAGTCCAAGGCAATAGTCTATATAGCACTGTCAACAATGCCAATCATTTTATATTGGGAAAACAGAGAGAACCTTAAGATAAAGAATATATGAACACCTACATCACATTAATAAAGGTAATTCACTTAATGCACTTGCCAGGCATATTTTGGACTACTCCACTCATAGGTTTCTTTTCACCATCTTACATCAAGAAAAACATAGTTTTAGAGGGGGACCTTGCAAATTCGTACCTTTGCCCATAATAGGTAAGATATAAATACACTTTATCTGATTGATTTTATTATTATTATTAAAAAACTAATTTCATTTTTACTTATACATATTTATACTTTATTGTGATATATAATTTTATTTGTCACGCTTTTAGACATTTATATGATCTTAAAAGTCTGTGTTAGTATTCTTATTTCTTGATTATGATCTCATTATTACTATGATGTCATTCTTATAATTTTTTTTCTGTGTTTTGAGGTGATTAACTTTAGTATATACAACTTTACTATATACAACTTTAAGGATTTATTCAAGTAATTTTTTTAATTTTCTGGGCAATCAAGGTTAATTGTTGTCCCTATAAATACTATTGCATGTTGGGATAGGATGTCTGAAGAAGTTTGGAAATTTGTCTAAATGAAAGTGTTAACAATAAACTATCTTGTTGGAAGGTATTTCAGCTACTTCGTTTTTGTGTTTTACATGACCATTATCAATCATTGCGCATTTTCTTTCTGTACCAAGATATTTATAATAAACATGCAAAAAATGAAAAAAAAATATGTTTAAAATGTCATAAATATCTTGTTCTGTAAGAAATTATAGTTTCCCTAGATGTAAACACCCTTAACAATAACAGAGAATAGGAAAACATGTTCATATAAAAAAGACAGATTTTGATGTCAAGTCAAACATCACTTCCACTCATCTAGTTACTTCAACTACAGATCAAACAGCTCAGCTGCAGGTCAAGCAAATTACTGTGTTGTCTACCTTAAAGACCAGTCTTGATGACTGGATGGGAGACCGAAATTCATACTAAGTTTAGAGCATGATCTGGGTCAAATGTCACCCTAGTCAGGGTAATTGACTGGGTCCCTTCAGCCATTCCAGTATCTCATTTCTTAACTATCATTCCACAGTTACCTTAAGGCATTATTCAAACCTATCAGCATGCAAACTATTTCCTCTTTGCTTTTACAATGGTCACAAACATGATACATTTGCATTTCATTTAAACCTTTTATTTCAAATTTTCTAGCAAAATCACTGACAGCAATTTAAACAAAACAAAAAAACTTGTATGTTGAAAACAGAGTTAGCATGTACAACAGCAGACTTATCTCCCCTTGAAACTGACATTTATTAAAAGTGCATCAGAAAAGTAAATAAACTACAAGATACTTCTTGGGAATCATAGCCAAATAGCATAAAGTGACACACTAAGCGTCAGCTTTGTGAAATAGTGCAGGGATTCAACTGGCAATTTATAATGCATTAATAACAGCCTGGGATTGCCCACTGCATGCAAGTGACCCTCTTCAGGGTTAGCCTGGGAGCTCTGCCTGGTGAAGTGATTTGGTCCAAATCACACAGTACAGTAGAAAAATGAAGGCAGATAGTTGTACAATATGAAGTATGTTATTAACAGCTCATAGCCTTACTCATCTGCACTAGATGGCAGACAATTTATGTTGTAGCTCAACACCGTGCATTTCTCATCCTAGTGCCTGTAAAAAAAATCTATTCATTGTTAAAAGATTAACATTAGTCTTGTAGACTTTGTGTCCCATTTTATTCACAAGCAAATAATAAACATACTTTCATTAGTGAACAAGATATGGAAACTAAGGATCATATCCAAAGAACATGCTTCAAATAATGATGCTCCAAATTTACTACAAATGATTCCTTCATTTACATCACAACTACTGCAGGATGCAAGAACAAAATATTTATAAACACACACGCACACACACACACACACACACACACACACACACACACACACACACACACACACACACACACACACACACACACAAATGAACATCAATTAAAGCACCTTGTTTATAGGTTTATAGGTTAATAGGAGATTGCTAGGTTAACTGATTAAGAGCCTATAAAGGCCTAGCCAGTATAACCCAATTTTACCCAAAATATGGCCTCTAGGGGCAAGAGGATGGCATAGATTTGTGTCTATGCCTTGAGTATTATACAGATTGGCCCTGTCCATAAAGGACATAGGTGTTATCTCAGGTGTGAATTTGTGATTTCCCATCCAGTGATCCAAACCACATTTGAAGAGGGCCAGGGGAAGGGCACTACTTAATGTGAATAGGAAGCCTGTTCCAAAGAAGGGGCAATCTCTGAGATACATATCTGTCTCTCCAGCATGTTTTGTTTCAGTCACTGACTAAATTTAGATCTCTGAATTGGGTGACCCTCATGCTGCTTAACTTGCAGATGTGTACTAGCTCCATCAGGGCTGGATTTGTGAGTGCCTTGTTGATCAGGCATAGGTCACCCCTTAATAGTTGGTATGAGACAGAGTAAAGTGATAAAGCTTTTAGTCTATGCACATAGTTCATGTTGTTTACATTCTGTACTTTCACTGTGAGGAACCTCTGAGGTCACTCCATCTGCTGTAAGTGCCTAGTCAAGTACATACCAAATGCTGCATTGTACTTGATTATTGGTAGAATGATGGTTGAGTACAGCAGGACTATAATTTCTTGGATCTGGATGCTATACCTTTACTTATAAGTCGAACCACAAAGAGGGAATTACTCATCACTGTAAACACATGGCAGTCAAAGTTCAGACTACTATCTATCTGTGTAGCTGGATCTCTCACCTCTGAGTCTGCTCTTAGGGGCATGTTATTGATACTGCAATTTGCAGGGAAATTTGACTTCCCAAAGGGTATGTAATGCATTTTTTTGCATTTAGTTTTAGGCCCTGGTTCTGGCACCAGTCATTTTGTTTTTACCGAGACTCTCCTAAAGCATATCTACACTATCAGATTCAATGATTGCTCCCAGCTTGCAGTCATCTGAAAACTTTGTTTAGCCTTGAATTCAGAGAAATATAATCTGAATAGGAGTGGTCCCAGCACTGAGCCCTGTGGCACACCACTAGTAACTGCCCTCTTGCTGGATCTGGATTCACCCCCTTCAACCACATCTGTCCTGTCTGTGAGGCAATTAGCTATCCATCTGGTGATGTAGGTATTTATGTATAACAACTAACAAAATAAAATTAATATAAGGAGAACAAAAATGCCAGTAAATCCAAACGATTTAATAAAAAGCAAATGCACTCCTCTAGCACCTCGGGCAAACAGCCTTTGATAGAGTATAAAAGCACATACCCACAATACATCTATTTATACCCAAAAATGTTAATTAAAACAATTAAACAATTAAACAATTACAATAGCCATTTCCAGTTTAATTCCTTATTTAACCCTTTTGGGAACAAGGTACCACATTTAAGAATAAAAACTGCCTCTTTTTGAAGCAACTTATTTTTTTAAAGACTAAACTGGAGCAATTTTTACCCTTTCCAAAATAGTACCCTACAAATTTTTACTATCCCCATGATGACAAGTTATAAAATGTAGCCCTAAAGGGCTTTCTAATTTTTTATTCTTAATATCTCAAAGATGTTCTTGGTACCTGACTCTAAAACTTTGCTTTGTTTCACCCACATAAAATAAATTACATTCACATTTTAAAACATAAACAACCCCTTCTGTATCACAGCTATAACTATCACATGGATAACACATTCTATTATTATTATAATGAAAAGGTGGTACAATAAACTTACATATCAAACAATGTCCACAAGGTTTTAATCCAAAATTAGAAATTTGTACTCCCAGCATCTGTGCTGGAAAACTAAACTGTGCATGAACAATCATATCTTTAACACTTCTGCCTCTCTTATAACAGACTATAAGCCTTTGAGGCAAATGTTTCTGTAAATATTTATCTCGGAGCAAAAAATTCCAATATAATATAACAATCTCAATCAACTTGCATGTAAATACATTGTATGCAGTAACAAAAAATACATTGTGCCCAATTTTATTACCTGCACTTCTATCTAATCTCTCATTATTTCTAGTAGAAATTGAAAGGCCCAAATCTTGATTTAAATGCTTTATGGCCATCTGTATGGCCCTCTTCTTAAACATTTCACAAGTTTTAGATAACTCATCAGTGAGAGTATCTAAATTGGTAGTTTACCTACTGATATGTAGTAATTCATTATATGGAAGTGTTCTAATTAAGTAGGAGGTGGCAACTTCTGCCATCCATAAAATGGTTAATATTATTAAACTTCCTATGGATTCCAGTTCTAATACTCCGTTTTGCCCCTCTTAAATCTACATCCAAAAGACAACATTATTTCCACATTGTAATCCATCAAATGCTATGCCAAATCTATTCTTGTGGAGGTCCTGAACAAAATACTCCAACTGGCTATCCATCTGGTGATGTAGGTATTTATTCCCAGTTTTGTGAGTTTATTTATAATATCTGAGTGTGTAATTCTGTTAAATGCATTGGCCAGGGGGGGGTAGGCAGTATGTACTGTTTTATCCTCATCAGTGGCATTAGTGACTTTCTCAAAGACATCCACCAGATTCAGTAGGCATGACCTGCCCTTGACAAAGCTGAATTTGGTAGGGTCCTGTGTTTTGAAGTTTCCTTTGTCAATATATATCAGGCCCATGATTATTTTTTCCATGGCCTTACATATAAAACTAGTCAAATTTATGGGTCTGTAATTTCCTGGGTCAGTAGATGGCCCCTCTTTATGCAGAAAGATGACTGTTACTGTCCTCCACTCTGCTGAGACACAGCCACTCATGAAGCTGTGGTTAAATAGAGATCCTAATGGGCCTCATAAGTTCTGATTTAAGCTATTTAAGAGGCAACCTCATATATCTTCAGGCCCCATAGAAGCCATGTGTTTAACTTTAGATAGCAGTGACAACATGTTCTTTGGTGATAATTGGCAGTGGAGTAGTGGAGGGTATTTCTTGGGGGAGAACTGGGGGTGATTGTGAGGTGAAATTTGAGCTGAATTTGTTGGCCAGCAGATTTACTATGTCTTCTGGGATAGTATAGGTGATGCCATCTACAGCTAAGTCTGTTCATTGTTGGGTATTGCCCTTAAGACTGCAGACACAACTGAAAAATCCCTTATGGTTAGTCTTAGATTTAGAGAGTATTTTTACCTCAAAGTCTGCTTTCAGACACTTGACCAGTTTCCTGATTCACTTGTTTAGACTAATGCTGGAATTTTTTCTCTGTTATGTACATTTCTTCTTACTTTTCAACATGATTTTTTTCTTTTACTGTACAACCTATTAATACCAGGGGTCCACCAGGATGACTTTTTTTGTGGTTAGACCTGGATTTATTTCTGTATGGTACTGCTGTTTATTTGCAGTTGTGTATATGTTCACACAGGGCTTTTGTATATGGCTCTGCATATGTTCCTGTGATATTTGGACTAGGGGAGCTTTGGAACTAGCTATTCCATCCCTTAATAGGGGCTAATTTACCATGGATAAGTTCTTATAGGTGGGGGGACTAGTTTTAACTTTATTTCAAGGGATGCCCACTTTGTGATCTGATCTTATGAATGAGGACATCACGCTGGAGGGAGAGCAGTGCTCTCCCATATTTAAGAATACCAGATCTAGGTTATTTGTTCCCCCTAGTGGGAGTGCTGCTCCAGGCCATTTGAATTTACAAAGTCAAGAATCTTTGGGCCTGCATGTTAGTGGCCATGCATGCTTGCCAATTAATGGAGGGCTAGTAAAAATCACCTATGAGCATGGCACTGGGCTGGATGGTAAGTGATTCTAGTAACTTCATATATGATATATGGGTTTCCTGGTTCATGGTGGGGAGGACCTGTAGCTAGCAAGTATATGGTAATGGATGTTTCCCATGGCTAGTTGGACATGCAGTAGCTTAAGCATGTCACATTGTTTGACCAGCTTTGAGTTGTGCTTATCCTTTGTGTAAGTAGATACACCTCTCCCTTTTGCTCTTTCATGTTCAGAGAGTGATCAGAACATATAAATAGCATTATAGCCATGCACTGCCAGACTGCTTTCCACGGCTTTGAACTATGTTTCATTAACTGCACAGATATCAGCATTCTCTTTAGTGAGGTGAGCTTCCAAGGAGTGCAGTTTCTTGCTGAAACTCCTAGCATTGAGCAGTAACACCTGTAGCTTGTCCATTTGTCTGTTTGTCAATGACTAAAAAAAGGCACTAAAGTAGTGGATAATGTTTTGGCCAATATCCAAGAGCCTAGGTGTGGCAGGTGAAGACCATCTCTGGCAAAGCAGTGTGGCCTATCAACCGTGTCTTCTCTGGCTGGCAATTATTGAATCCCTTTGGAATGACATCAGTAGCTAAGTCAATTGTTAAAGTCCATCATTTTCTGCTGCTATTGTGGCATTATCCTTTGAGGTAGTAGAATGCTGCTCAATTCTAGGCCCATACCTGCCTGTGACACATATTCTGAGAGCTCAGTTCATATAATCCGTCATTTACAGTATGTGGGCTATGACTGAGTCATACTGGTACTTAGGGGTACCTGACCTGAGTGATTGCATGATCTGGTGGATCCTGGCCACTGACAAGATAACTGTAGCCTCCTCCATGTCCAGCCTGGTAAGAGGGGCATCAGTGTGTCTCACAATACAGTCTCCTATGACCAGAATATTGTGCTGTGGAGTGTTTCAATTTTTAGACTTGGTAATTCAGACTCAATAATTGTCTTGAGTCTGTGTGCATGCAGAGATTCTGATGACTGTGTTTGAGAGGACATTGAGGTTTTGTAAGTTACAAGAGAACATCTCTGCATATGTGGGTCTATGTGTGTGGTCCTTTGAGGGTGTTGTGAGTGATGCATGTGTGCTGTTCACAACCTGTTTGTTGACTTTTGTGTCTGTATGTAAGAATCTTGCCACCAGTGTCAGTGTGTAAGTACATCTGTCACATACTATATTTGTCTGTTCGAGAATTAAGTTCTTGTTATTTGGGGCAGAGCAGTGGTGCAGTGGTTAATGTTGACACCTCACAGCAAGAGGTTCTCCAGTTCAATTCTTGTCTGGGGTGCCTTCTGTGTGGAGTCTGCATGTCCTCCCTGCAGTCACGTAGGTTTCCTCTGGGTGCTCCAATTTCTTCCCGCATTCCAAAGACATGCATCTGGAACATTTCTCCCCAGGCCTCCACTGAAAATAGGCTCTGGCCTAGTCAGACTTTCCCAGTCAACAAATGTTAAATACAATAAATAAATAAATAAATAAATAATGCAATTGTTACATTGCTTTAGATGCCCATGTCCACCAGCTGGATGCACAGATTGCAGAAAAATGCATCATCCATGGTTGCAGGTTCTAATGTGTACTTGCAAGGGATAGGAGTGGAGGGTGTTTGTAACCAGATGAGGTTATGGTGATTACTTGGAGTAATTTGCAGCTAACCTCACCAGCAATGCTTTACAACTCCCACACCAAATGATGTTGGAGCAGCGATCGTCCTTGGTGCTATGATAAGGTAAAGTAGACCTAAATAGTACTAACTAAATGCATAAATGCTACTCACTGAGAAAAATATTTTCCCCGTGAGTAACACTGGACTGAAGTAAAGTTCTGGGGTATTTTTTGTAAGGAAATTTCAACTTCTGGTGATTGTGTGTATGCAAGACACTAGCAACCACTGCTACACAAAGAGGAGCTTTGCGCAAATGCAGGTCTTATGTACAATCAGAAAAAAACAAGTTTTACACTAACTATGCCATAAGACCAATCAGATAAGCACACAATGAGCTTTCCACCAGCAATTACCAGCTCACATAGGTGAAATCAGCCCTCTTCTGACACAAGAGTGCAGACTTTCACCTTCTTAATGTAAAACGACTGGTTTGGAACCCAAGTGTTAAGGAACTGCAAACAGATGCCTAATGGTAAGAAATACTAGATACAATGTATTCCAGTGCAGAACAGCAGCCCATACAGCAATTTGAAAATGTAACTTTAAAATTTAAAGAAGTGAAATAAAAAGCAGTAAATAGCCCAGTAAACTTTCACAGTATAATGAAAATAAGATGTCTGTGTCTGTTCAGGGTACTGGCACGGCGAGCAGCTCCATGCAAATGTTCTGAATTTATACCAGCAATGGAAATAGAGAAAACTGACTACTCAACCTCTGGCCAATAAAATGACTCCATTTAGAGCCCTTTTGTGTGCTTCCAAACCCAGAAAATGAAAACACCTACTGCCACTAGATGAATAATTGCAGTCTGCCTAATGTATACGCAAAGGAAAAGAATGGCCAAAGTGAAATGTTACCACAAACAAACGTAAACTTAATGAAACTCAATACATAATTCTAAATAACAGCAGTGTACTTTAAACAACCTATAAAAGTGTGACTATTCAATAAAAGTACTTTACTTTGAAGAAATAAGCCATGAACCTCCAATTATGTAGCATTTATAAAGGCACTAAAAACAAGTTAAGCTAATTAATAAGCCCTCTGTCCAATAAAGCAACTACATGCAGGAATTTCTAGTGTGTTTCCCCAGCCAATACAGGCCAGGCTATCACTCAGTGCCACTAGACTGAAAATCGTCTATCCTCTCGATATAAAAACACAAAAATGAGCTTGCTAGAGTGTAAACATGCACTACTGGATCCAAAAATTAGCAAGGTAATGAATTCAGAGCAAGTAAATCAGGCATAATGCACTTTGCTTAGCCATATGGAGCATAAGCACAAGGAAAGGGAACCTTGCAGTGGAATATTTCATCAACAAAGTCCCCCAGCAGGATAATACACTCCAAATCCAAGCAACTACCTTGGCTTTCTAATGTCTCTAAACTTCTAATTTAACAAAGGGACAGAGCCTGGTCACTTTATCATACCACTAAAGACAAAACTGATTTCACCTTATATCAGCAATTAAGAAACTAAGTTAAGAAAAAAATCAACATAGATAAAAAGAAAATAACTACTTTCAAACCTGCCAAAAAAACACCTGCACAACCCACAAAAGTTCTCGTAGAATATAAACTACGTCCTTAACCTTGGAAAAACCTTCACCCCTGCTCCCTCCACTTTTAACACCTGTGAGCCTTTAGCCTCCCAGTTCAGCTCTTTCTTTATCAACTTTATCACCTTCCTCCTAGACAGCAAACAAAACATACTTATTGCAGTCTCCTCCCCTGCCGCTGAGAATACAAACTCTCTTTTAAACTCATTCAAACTAATTATATAAAAAAATACTTAGTAAACTAAAACCCTGCTGTCTTGCTGCTGACCAACAACCCAAAGAACTCCTACAAAATTGCTTCTCCATCCATTGCCTATCCCATATTCATCTTAATCAAGCGCTCTATCTCAGAACAGTATGTGCCTCACCTCTGGAACATTTTTCACATCACCCCCTTCACAAAGGTGGTCCCTCTGGAGAAATATCAAATTACCGACCCATTGCCATCCTCTCTCCTATAGCCAAAATCCTAGAAATATGTATACACCAACAACTCCTGTATCACCTTACCACTAACAACCTACTATCCAGCTCTCAGTATAACTTCAGGCCTAAACATAGTAAAAACACAGCACTAATAACCTTTACTGATATTATCCATAACCTCAAAAATGAAGGACAACTAGTCTCAGCAATTTTCCTGAATATCTCAAAAGCCTTTGACACTGTATCTCAATTTATCTTCCCTTACATGGTTTCACAGTTATCTGTTAAACTGTCAATAGGCAACAAAATGGGAGAACAAAGTCTCCCCACTACTACCTGTATCCCCTGGAGTACCCCAAGGATCCATACTCTGTCCCCTTCCTTTTGTCATATTTACCAATAACTTAATTCTGCCACCCAACCTGCCACTATCATCCAGTATAAAGACGATTCCGCTCTTATCTGCTCAGACCTTTCCCCCCAAGAACTTCAACACAAACTGCAAAAATCTTTCTAGGACATTGAAAATTACCTCTCCAACCATCAACTGATCCTAAACCCAAACAAGAGTAAATTCATTATTTTCACAAACAAAGCTTCAAAGCTCAGCTCACTACCTGTCTCCATTTACTCTTCTAATGGAACAAAAATTTAACCCACAAATCAGACCAAGCTCCTAGGATGTACAATAGATAGATTAAAATTTGATAAACATTTCTCCCTAATAATCAAAAAAGTCCATACCAAACTTGGCACAATCTATAGGACCAAACCATACTTTACACACCAAGCCAGACTAGCCACAGCTAGATCTCACTATGTACTCTCGTCTACCGTTCACATATTTTCACAAACCTACACAAGGCTGACCTTAATAACCTAGAGTCCTGCTATAACAAATTAGTTAAGTTTGCTACCAATCATCCCCATAAAATTCACCATTGCTCCATTCTTCAACAACTCAGCTGGCTGGAACTTCCTAACCTGTTAACACTAAACCAACTTACCCTTGCCCACAAAGTCATACACAACCCCAATACCTGCCCTGCTATTTTAAGCCTGGTCCAACCTATCTTTAACTGCAAAGACCTTAGGTCATCTGACAGACTAATGCTAAAAGTTATCCAGTCTCACAACTACCATGGTGACTCCTTCTATTCCAATAAAATAGCTAAGGACTGGAATGCTCTTCCCAGCACATCCAAAATAATCCCAACATTTTCTCATTAAAAAAAATGCCTAGAATAATATCTCAGTATCAGCTGGGTCTGCCCCTGTATTTCTCCTGGATAATTTTTCTTTCTCCTATTTCTTCACTATGGTCTTCCAATGTATCACTTTTCAGCACCTTAAGCAAGTAGTGCTTTTTTTCTTTAGAACAAATGTAATTTTCTAATAGATTGTTTTGTTTATTCCAGTTATCAATATCTATCTATATTATACTTATATTTTTCATGACTATTTGATTCTTAAGTTACTTTGTTAAATTCCAATTTTTCTTGTTAATATCTGTGTTCATAACTACCTGTATTTGTTAACTAATTTGTTACTGCACTGGAGATTTTCTCCCACTTCCGCGGTGGTGCAGCGGTAGCGTTGTTGCCTCACAGCAAGAGGTTCTCCCATTCGATTCTCAGCTGGAGTGTGGGGAGTGCCTTCTGTGTGGAGTCTGCATGTCCTCCCCATGGTTGGGTGGGTTTTCGAAAGATATGTGTAAATAGGAGTGCCTTCGTTGAAGGTTTAATGTCGAGCTGACACCTCGGCATTGGTGAAAATCTACTGCCAATCATTAGCGGATCAGAGTTCCGCTGTGGCGACCCCTAACAAGCCGAAAGACAACAACAACAACTGGAGATTTTCTCCCGGGTCTTGGCTGAAAATGGGCTACTTGCTCAGTTGGACACATCCCAGTTAACAAATGTAAAATAAATAAATAATTCAATATATCAGCAACGGTGCAGAAAGGGGGGAACTTATCAAGCTCAATTTACAGTAAGGGTGGGTATCTTAAAAATCACCAAGTATAAGAAGCAGATCAAGGAATGGGAAGGAAGCTGGAAAAAATAGCCAGTAGAGAATCACCAACAGTGCTTGTAGTTTTTGCAGGTCTTGAGTCTTACTGGAAAAAAAAGGCCACAGATATACTCTGTGTATTTAAGCATCACTCAAGAAACAAATTAATCAATGAAAAAAAGCACGTGAAATGTACAGCCTGTATAATTAAATTGTCTATCTGCCACATAGTTCAAAAACACCGGGCCACGCAGACTTTTCAAAACATAAAACAAAATGGAATAGGTAAAACAGAAAGCAGCTCTATTAGCTGATGCAACTGACGGACAAAAAAGGGATTACTTTCCTCACCAGCAGGGAGTCATCAACAGTGCTTGTAGTTTTTGCATGCTTTGAGTCTTATCAGTGTATACCTCAGATGTTTGCTTGATATCAAGTGAATGATGAGATTCATAAATAATGACCTAATATGTAAAACAGAAGATCCACTGTGGCGACCCCTAACAGGAATAGCCGAAAGAAGATGATGACCTAATATCTATTTCAGCTCAATGCTTTGAGAACTATGCAGTGTAACCCATGGAGCACCATCCAATGTGTTCCAGCTTAAGAATAACATAAACACTTAAAATTAGGCAGATTTTAAATATCACTCTTGTATACCACAGCATTGCTAGTATAGTAAGTTTTGCATTAACAAGCTTTTACTGAAGAACAGGAAATCTGAAACATTCATATTTGTCATTATTTAGTGAATGCAAGTCATAGCACTTTACCAGAAAAAATTACAACTTTTATGAGGAACAAGCCAGAAATATGATCAAACTGGGGACAGTTGAAAATGTTGACCTCTGTACAAATGCATGCGTGCATTATCTAAACATACAAACGCTGTTCACCTTGGATATCTGCTTGAGATCAACTGAATGAACAAATACATAAATAATGGCTCAGAAATGTATCAGAACCATGCAATGCAGAAAAACAGTAGCCCATAAATGTGTTTCAGATTGCTTCTGACATAATCACTGCAACTCTTCACTGCTCTCTTAGATTCGTATGTCACGAATCAGAGACAAAGGTGCAAAATTAGGAGCATATTTCACATATTTCTTTTACATGTTTTGAAAGTTGTTAAAATAACAAGTGTTGAATTAGTGAGCATTTTCTGAAGAATGCAAAATATGCAACTCTCATGCCTGTCTTCAGTCAATTGCAATTTGCCAGAAAGCCACAAGCTTTACTACAGACCAAAATATCTCTTTTCTCAAGAATTCTGGACAAAGCCAAAATAAAACTCCCAAAAGGACAAATTTCAAACAATTTAAATATATATATATATATATAAAATCTGCTCCTTAACCTGGTAAAGCCATTGGGCAAAGTGTCTTTTTAAAGGGGTCACCCAACAGGGGTCTACTTCACTTTGTCAAAAACACTAATTGTTGTAAACTCTTTTGTCGAACCCTATTTGTTGAAGACACAAATCTGCAAATGGAATTTTCATCAGACTTTTTCCTAGAGCTAAGCAGTTGGCCACCATCTGAAATGTACCCTGTTCCCCACTGTAGTGCGATCTTGGAGTTGGTATATTTAGTGAGGGGGGTGTGGGGGGGGGCGCTACGTTGGCCAACCATTGTTTAGCTCTAGGAAAAAGTTCAATGAAAAGTCTGTTCACTGATTTGTGTCTTTGATGAATAGGGATTCAACAAATAGTAAGTTTGATTAAGTGATACAGACCCCACTCTGCACCACTGTCTGATTAAGTGACTTGCTCAATGTCACACAGTAGGCAAAAGGAGGTAGGAAGAAATGAACATCTAAGTACCAGACAATTCTAATTCAGTTTATTAGTTAACAGAACAGCAGGCATTACATGGGCATGCCTTTTACTGAACAATAAAAACTAGAAAATTCTAATGACTGGCATTATTGACTAACTATAATTATCAATGATTTACCTGAAAATGAAGGATTTCATGAAATACAAGGAAAATATGAGGCAACGTGATAGACAATCTGAAAAACTGGGAAAAAAGAAGTAGCCTACTCCAATTCACTTAAAAAAATCGACACAAAAACAGGTGTTTAATAAGCATGTATTATCTGTGCAATAATAACTAAGAAACTCTAGTGACTGTCATTATCGACCGACTATAATCCTCAGTGATTACCAGAGAAAATCATAGACTGTAAAAGGGATAGCAAGAACATGAGTTAATATCAGAAATTCTCTGCAAAACGGAGGACTGAGATGCAGATAGAGACAAAAACAGATTTTGCACTGATATGCATTTTCTGAACAATAAGAACTATGGAATGCTAATGCTTGACATTGGTTACTGACTGACTGACTGTAATCCTCAGTGATTTACCAGAAGACAAAGCATTTTACTAGATCAAGGGCAAATATTTTAAGAAAATCAAATATATTCTGCAAACCTGAGGAAGATTGTTGCTATGCTCTCTACTTGAAGACACACATGCACACCCACACATACATACACAAATACATGAAAATACATAGACTTACCTGATCCACACTAATTATGAAGATGGTGCCATTTTTTCCATACTACTGCTGCACTGGAGTCTTGTCCGTTATTGTTCCCTTTTGTCTGCGCTAAACTCCAGGAAGTCTATTTCTCATTGGCTTTACATACAACTCAATGAAAAGAGAAAACATGGGGCTGTTGCATGTCAAAATGGGGAGCTTAATGGACCCAAATCTGATGTTATGTGCCCCCCAGGTAGCTCTGGAGCTTAAGAATTTGCCTTGATCACCTTGAGGTGGATCTGGCCATGTCCAGAGTTATCATATGTGGACCCACTCAATTTAAGGATATGAGCACTAGTAAGAGCTTGTAAAAGATGGCAAGAATTTAAGTGTGCATACTTAAACATGTGTATGATTAGGCAACCTATGGTTCCTTTGATCACTTGCCTAGTATTGCTCTTATTTTCCCATGTTCCTAATGTCCACCATAATGGATGTGACATACAGATTAAATCCAGATTTATGACTATACCAAACTGTCACAGCAGGGCTACAGACCCAGTGGTGTGAACCTTGGCTCTAGGTGATTGTCACTGCTGAAGTGACACTCCGACCCCATATGCAAAATGGGAAAAGATGGGTGTGGATGGATGGATTATAACCAACTTGTTATATGTTCTAGACATGGGTGTTGTTCCGTGCTGAGCATGTTGAATTTATAAAAAATTGTATAAAGTTTATAGGTAAGTATTTGGTTAGCTACCCTTGTGGTCCACTTTCAGCATAATCTGTTTTCCTTCATGAGGATCAAACCTTGTACTGTGTCTGTGAGGGAGACACCTTAACAATTAGGCCACCCCCAACTCCTAATTTTTTTTTTTAACAATTGGGATATTATATATATATATGTATATATATATATATATATATATATATATATATATATATATATATATACACACACACATATATACCTTCAAAAGCTCAAAAATGCAAAGTTATGTCTAAAGTGTGGACATATTCCCATATTGGTTCCCATAGAAATTTACCAATCAAAAGGGCTTGGCTACCAGTTACCACAGTATAAATGGGAATAGTCTACATGGCTAAATTCATATAGATAATTCCTCAGAGAAAGAACAGTGTTAAAACATCCTGTAAGCATGGACTGAGAGAGGGCCCAGTAAGAGCTAATCTGGGAAATATAATTGGTGGAAGTCCATGGTTTTGGAGATGAGAGTGGGATATAGTAGAGAGCGGCCTACAGCCTTGGAGTGAACCACGGGAGTACCTCAGCCTGGAGCTGAGAATGCAGCCTAGGAAAGAGGGTTGCAGCCTGGGGCTATCATGCTAGTTGTATAACACCCTGTATTCTGAAAACATTATAAGGACTGCTTAGCTATTATGGAGGTACTGTTTATCTTGTGTTTACAGACACAACTGAGTGACTAATTTAATTTGAAAGTAGATTAAAAGGGATTTTTTTTTTGTGTATGTCCTACCCTAATGTCTTCTTAAATCTTAGACTGCTGGAAAAAAATGTCCATTTCAGGAAGAAACTGTGGCTGAAGTACTGAAAGGTAACCTACAGGTAGATAGATGAGTGTGGTTTCCCTGTTTACTGAGAGAGAAAACTTGTGGGTCTAAGGATGCAGTCATGTTTAGTAGTGGAGCAACCTTCAGGTGTAGTGATGATGTCCTCTTAATGGTAGAAAAGGTTGATGACATAGTTTTCCTTTTAACTGTTAAGAGTAAGAAAGAAAAAGGAAGGGTTGGCATAAGGGTTAAGATCTTAAACTCCCACCAATAAAATACAGGCTTTGATTCTGGCCTCTGATTGTTGGCTAGCCTTGCACTAATCAGCAAATAAATAGCCTAATATTTAAATGTAAGCTTGTGCGCCTACCATTGGAATTTGGTATGGCAAATATACTGTTTTTTCTGAGTCAGCAACTAAATTAAATGCCTCCACACAGAATGTGCCTCTATAATCAGCCATAAAAAAGAATTCCAGTTTGCCTAGATATTTTTTTTTGGTTGTACACTATAAAACACACAGCACAAAAAAATTTGAGTTTTGTGTACTGATTATGAATAAAAACTAATGCTAAATATTTTGTTTTGCAATAGTGATCTGTACTTAACTGGATAAAAAAAAAATCAGCATAAAAGTTGGTAATATGACAGATTGTGAGCTAAATACTTTCCAACTTAATATGGAAGGATGTGTAGTTAAAAAAGGGTGAAGTTGTTATGCTAAAACTTTGTTCAATAAGCAGAGTGCCAAGATGGCAAATCCTTTTGGCTTCTCCTGTTAGGGGTCGCCACAGTGGATCACCGGTCTGCATATTGATTGGCAGTGGAGCTTTATGGTGTCAAGTTGCCAGCCTGGTACCCGACCTTCACAGCACACACACACACACACACACACACACACACACACACACACACACACACACACACACACACACACACACACACACACCTACTTGCATGTGTTTAAAACTCACTCAACCGCAGGGAAGACATGCAGACTCTGCACAGAAGGTGCTCCAGTCAAGATTCAAATTGGAGAACCTCTTGCCGTGAGATGAAAACACTAACTGCTGTACCATGACAGGTTAAATTAAGACTGTACCCATTAAACAACAAGTAACAAATAACAATGTTTGCAGCTACTAAGTCTACACATAGAAAAATGAATGCAAACTAAATGGAAATATAGTAGAAGGGCTCCTAGACCCAAGAAAGGAAGACAGTTTTGTGCTTGTAAAATATTTTAGGAATACTGGCAGACACAAATTGGCTATTAATATACATGCACATACAATATACATATACATACACTTACCAAATGTCTTATATGAAGAAAGTTTTATCATTTCAAACAATTAAGGGTGATTTGGGAAGAAAAAAAAAACTTTAGGGGAAGCTGATATACTCTCAGATCTGCATACACATATCAGTAATAAAAAGCAATTAAGAACGCCTATTAACAAGAAAGTAAATAAACTATATAGTATATATAGGTTCATAAGTTCATAGGTTGATACTAGGCTATATGCCCTAGGGCATTTACAAGCCTAGCCAGAGTGTGTTTGGCTTTCACCACCCTTCTTAGATTAGTTGACTGTGTCTCTGTATAGTAGGTCACAGAAAATAGCCCATTTATGGTTAGTTTACAGTGTCTCTGTCTAGCAGTGACACAGAAGAAATCCCAGGGGTAAATTTACGATCTCCCATCCAAACGTCAAGATTCTTCTTGAAGAGGGTCATTGAGGGGCTCTGTCTGACATAGATTGGGATTTTGTTCCAGAGTGAGGGGAGCCTCTGGGATATGAATCTGTCCCTCCAATATGTTCTATTTATTTCTGTGCTGAGGTTTAAGTCACTGGAGCGTGTAGTTCTGATGGATTTGGATTTCTTGAGGTGGAGCATGTCCATTAATTCTGGGTTGGACATGGCTTTATACGTCAGGCACAGAGCGCCTCTGAGTAGGTGGTAAGCAACTGAGTAGAGCTGGAGTTTCTTTAGCCTAACTGCGTAGGGCATCTGTTTGAGTCCCTTGATCCTCTTGGTGAGGTACTTTTGGGATCGTTCTAGTTGTAGCAGGTGTCGGGTAAGGTACATCCCAAATGGGGCATTGTATTCAATTATGGGCCTGATGAGTGATGAGTAGAGGGGCACAATGACCTCTCTTGATCTAGATGTGAACCCCTTCATGATAAGGTGGGCTATATAGAATGTCTTTCTAACCACTTTGGCAATGTGATTGTCAAAGGAGAGATTGCAATCTACTTGGGTCCCCAAATCTCTAATTACTTCTTCTGTACTTAATGAATTACCACCTATGTAGTAATTTGTGGGCATTTTGTTTTTCCCAAAGGGGATGACTATGCACTTTTTGGCATTTAGCTTTAGGCCATGGCTCTGGCACCACTTATCTGTCTCTGTGAGACCTTTTTGGAGGATGCTTGTGTCAGCAGGCGAGTTGATTATGGCCCCCAGTTTGCAGTCATCTGCAAACTTTGTCAGCCATAGTCCTCCTGTGTTAGCCTATACCTCAGAGAAATATATGCCGAACAACAGAGGTCCCAGGACTGAGCCTTGTGGGACGCCACTTGTAACTGGTTTAGAGTCTGACATGGCACCTGCAATTCTGACCATGTGGGTTTTATCCCTAAGCCAGTTTGCAACCCATCTTGTGACATAGGGGTTGATATTTAAGCTGGTGAGCTTATTTATGATGCCCGAGTGGGGTATTGTGTCGAAGACTTTTGCAAGGTCAAGGTAGGCTGTGTGGACTACCTTCCCTTCGTCTATGGCCTTGGTGACTGTTTCAAAGAAATTGAACAGGTTCAGGAGGCAAGATCTGCCCTTAACAAAGCCGAATTGGGTAGGATCCAGTGTTTGGAGGTTCCCAATGTCTTTGTTTATGAGTTCCATGATGATACGCTCCATAGCTTTGCAGACCAGTCTAGTTAGGCTTATAGGGCAATAGTTTCTGGGGTCCGTTGTGGCACCATCTTTATGGAATGGGACCACTGTTGCTGTACGCCATTCTTTGGGTACATATCCTGTTGTAAGGCTGAGACTGAACATTGATTTTAAGTGAGGGTTCAGTTCTTCTTGGAGCTCATGTAAAATGCAGCCCGGGACACCGGCCGGTCCCATTGATGCTGTGTTTTTTGCTTTGGAGAGGGCAGCTCTCACCTGTGCATCTGTGATATCAGGGAGGCTACACTCTGTTGGGATAGTCATTTGCCCATTTGGAGGGGTGGGGGGGGGGAGTTTGCACTGGACCTGTCTGCCAGGATGTTGGCAATGTCTGTGGGTTCAGTGTATTTTTTGTCATTTTGCACTAACTCAGAACATATCTGGGAGTTTCCACCCAGGTTTCTGACATAACTAAAGAAAGCCTTGTGATTATCTTTAGCGTCTTATGCAATTTTTCTTTCGAAGCTAGCCTTAGATGATTTTATGAGGGATCGTAGTTTCTTGCTAGTACTGATCAGAGGTGCCTTCCCTTTCAGGGATTTTGCTCTATCATGTAGTAGTTTCCTCCTTCTGTTGTACAGCTTATTTATGGCTGGGGTCCACCAGACAGGTCTCCTGCCTTTGGAAGAGTGTGTCTTGGTTTTATTTGTGATAGCACGATCCATGCATTCCTGTAGGTATCCATAGAATGCATTTGTAAAGGATTCTGCGGTTTGGGCCGTATTTTCAACTGGCCCTGGGGCTTTGAAGGATTCCACCTCGGTTTTGAGAAGTGGGAAGTTTTGAGAAGTTTTTGACCGTGGTTTCCTTTGCTGGGGGTGGGGATGGGATATGGATGTCCATAGTGATTAATTTATGGTCAGATCTTACCAATGAGGGGTATACCTCTGGTATGGAACATAGAGTCCCCATGTTGGTGATGATCAGGTCCAATATGTTTTCCCCTCTTGTGGGAGTGGTGACCAGTTGTTCCATAGCATTTGAGTTTATAAATTCTAGGAACCATTGGGCAAGGGTGTTGGGGCTTGAGTAGTGCTCCCAGTCTATGTTTGGGTAGTTAAAGTCACTCACTATAATGGTGTTTGGAGAGACCTTCATATTCTCCAGTGTCTTCAGGAAAGCCGAGTGGGCTTTCTGAGTTTGGGAGGGTGGTCTGTAGCAGGCTACAAACTGGAAGGCAGTTTTGCCCACTGTTAGTTGCACATGGATGGTCTCAGATGCTTCATGCAGTGCCACCAGCCTGGAGGTATGGGTATCTTTGATGAATATGGATACTCCCCTCAACTTGTGGTTCGGTCCGAGTTTTGGGGCCGAAAAGCATGGTATGAGGTATAGCCTGGTAGTGCTAGGGTGCTCTCGGGAGCCTTGAACCAGGTTTCTGTTACTGCACAGATATCATTATTCTCCATACTGAGGAGAGGCTCGAGTGTGTGCATCTTGAGGTTTAGACTTCTGGCATTGAGCAGCATTACCCTTAGTTTCGTTTTCCTTGTGTTGTCTAAGGAGGTGGGTTTGTCTTTTGAGCCTTGCCTCAAAAAGGCACTATGGGGGTGGCAAGAGCCTTGGCCAGTATTCGAAAACCCAGGGGTGACAGGTGCAAGCCGTCCCTAGCGAAGCAACGTGGCTTGTCAAGCATGTCATCCCAAGCTTACAGACACTGGACCCCCTTTGAGTGACACCAATACTTTAGCCAATTGTTGAAATTGATCATTTTGTCTTTATACTGTGGTATCATTCTTGGTGAGGGTAAGATGCTACTCAAGGTCAGGGTCATACCGGCCTGGGCCACATGATCAGATAGCTCCTCTATGTCTCTTTTCATGTAATCCAGGGAGGTACGTCTCAGGTCATTCACACCAGCATGAACAATGATGGAGTCATATTTGTACTTGCTTTGGAGTGACCTGAGTGTTTGTGTTATGTGGCGGATCCTGGCACCCGACAGGCAGCTTACAGTGACCTTCTCCTTGTTCAGCCTGGTGAGAGGGACGTCAGTGTGTCTGACAATAGAGTCACCTATTACAAGTGTATTAGGTGTGTTGTTTAGCCTTAAGGGCTGTGACTGTGTGGCACAGTGACTTTGTGAACTATGTGATACGTGGGTATTGTTGTGGGGTAGCAGTTGCTTGGATGTTTGCTTTGGAGGTCTCTGTTGCTTGGGCAGATTTTTATTTAGAGCCTCTGAGTATGTTTTTGTGTGTTTATGTGTTTGGTTTGCTGTTGCGATAGGTCTATGTGAGACTGGATTTGTGGTGTGTGTGATTACCTTGTCCTCCAGACTGACCATGCCAGTACTATGTTGAGAGAGCTCAGCCTCCAGTTTGGCTATATAGTTGCATCTCTCACATATATTTGAGCTTGTTGGGAAGAGGAGATGGTGGTCTGTGTACATAAGGCAGTTGTAACATTGCCTCAAGATTCCCATATTCACCAGCTGGACTGGAGAGTAAACCTGAAACTGACTTTTGGACATGCCAGAATAGTATAAGGAATTACTTTTTGACTTGATCAGAAAGGACCAATAGGGAGCCAAGTACTTAAAGGGAGTATAAAAGGGTGTAGTGCTTTAGTTTATTAGTGCTTACTTATAAGACACTTATCCTAGCTACTGCTGGGTTTTAGAAGGAAAATAGAGTGCTTACTTTGAGATTTGGAACAGTTGTAAGGGAAAAAGTGAAGAGCAGACTTTGTGGAGCCAGGAATAGTTTAAACCTGATTAAGCGGCGCTGCCCGATGCTGTGCTATGCGCAAAAATGCACAAAAGAGGGTTTTAAGAGAAGGGAATCAAGGAGTTTGGAAATTACCCAAAATGGCCAATAAAACTACAGTTTCTAGGCAGTAACCACTCCCACAGGGGCAGGCAGGCAGGCTGTTCAGTGTTTACCACTGCCACTGATGAACACAGAGACTTCCCTTTAGCCCAAGCAAGCAATGGCCTCCAAGAAACTTACAAACAGTTCACAACAGCAAATCTGTAACTGAACTTTTTTAAATATCAGAAAGTGGGAAAAAAGCAAGATTTTCTTTTTTTTTGTTTTGTTTAAAGATAGCAGAGATACATAAGTAGCAACAAGTTAGTACAGTGCAATAAATGACCCCACACTTGAGTGTTAGGCCAGAGACAGGTAAAATGCAAGTTTTAAGAAAAAAATGATTTTAAAATAAGTGCAACACAGGAAATGCAGTAGACATGCTCTAGATGTGTTCTAAATACAGTTCCTAATACAGATATCAAGTTTAGCAAGCTTGAAAACGCCAAAAAGTAGGCAGCAATGCAGAAATCTTAACAAGTAATCTGAAGAAAAATACTTAAAATCTCAAAAGTGGCTCCTTTCTTCTCTCAGCATTTTCTCCTCTTAGTGGGTGCTTCACCAACAGCCAACAAGTCTGAAAAGATGCCAAAACCACGAGGCAATCGGGTTTTAAGAGAGGGGGATCAAGGAGTTTGGAATTGACCCAAAATGGCCAATACAACTACAGTTTCTAGGCAGTAACCACTCCCACAGGGGCAGGCAGGCTGTTCAGTTGTTTACCACTGCCACTGTTGAACACAGAGACTTCCCTTTAGCCCTAGCAAGCAATGGCCTCCAAGAAACTTACAAACAGTTCAGAACAGCAAATCTGTAACTGAACTTTTTTTAATATCAGAAAGTGAGAAAAAAGCAAGATTTTTTTTTTTTTTGTTTAAAGATAGCAGAGATACACAAGTAGCAACAAGTTAGAACAGTGCAATAAATGACCCCACACTTGAGTGCTAGGCCAGAGACAGGTAAAATGCAAGTTTTAAGAAAAAAAAACGATTTTAAAATAAGTGCAACACAGGAAATGCAGTAAACAGGCTCTAGATGTGTTCTAAATACAGTTCCTAATACAGGTATCAAGTTTAGCAAGCTGGAAAATGTCAAAAAGTAGGCGGCAATGCAGAAATCTTAACAAATAATCTGAAGAAAAATACTTAAAATTTCAAAAGTGGCTCCTTTCTTCTCTCAGCGTTTTCTCCTTTTGGTGGGTGCTTCACCAACAGCCAACAAGTCTGAAAAGACGCCAAAACCACGAGGCAATATGTTTTTATATTGATCATTTCTACAGTAGCCTAAGCTATATGGGTTATTTTCTGTATAATATATAACAGCCAGACAGCTTTCAAAGCTTCAGGGCACCTTCTGCATGTGCAAACCATTAGTTAGCTTGAGCTGAGCTGACTAAAAGATAGGTTTGGGCATGCACCAAGCCCTTCAGAGATTTCCTACTGCCAAAGAAAGGTTTCAGAGTAACGACATCTGGCTTGTGCTGTTCCATTGCTGGGCAGATAGATAAATTTCTTTTGGGGAAAAAACTTCCCCATATTATTTGCAATGTTTTATTTTACTTTCTTGTGTGGAATAATACATTCAAGTTAGGAATATGTGTTTTTATTGGTTGTTACTTCACTTTGCTGTACTTGGAAACAGGAGTGCATTTTTGTGTTTGACAGTTTGAAAGTTGATTTAAACATTCTAAAACCATTTTGTCTGTGGAGAAACCCTGTTTAAATTAATTTTGGGGGCAGGTAAAGTGTATTAGCACACTTTTTTGATGTATTTCTATAGGGAAAAGTGGCTTTATACTACCTTTGAAAAGTTACTAGATTATGCTGCTTAGTTTTCCAGGGAAAGAGGCACAATTTGATCATGTAACAAACTACCAGTCACATGGTCAGTCCTTCATGCTAATGCAAAACTCATTATTCTATCAACTTTCTAAGTTTGTAAGAGCAATATTTAAAAATTGTCCCTATTTTTGGGCCTTTGTTCCATTTTTATTTATGGCTTTGTCCAGATTTCTTGCTTTAAGAGGTTGAGACGTATGCTTACCACATCTCCCTCATTTGAGTTTTTTTTGTAACCTTAGATTTCAAAGATCCTTGTCTTCGCATTGCTATCCATCCAGACTGCAGCCATTTCTTCCATATTTAGATGACTTTCATATCTTTAATAAGTTTTCTCTCAAAGTGTCAAGAACTTCTCACTTGGGTCAGAGATTTCCTAACCAGGCTAGGATTCCAAAAGAACATTCAAAATTCCTTTTTAACTCCATCACATAGGCTTTTTTTTCACAGAAAAAAATAGAGCTATAGCTAGATCTTTTCCAAGGGGTTTTCACTCAGACTTCAGTCACTGAAATGAAATATCTCAGGATTATGGGTCTCATTAGCATCTATTATTCTCATGACTCCTCTAGCAAGATTCCACATGAGAAAGATACAATGGTAATTGAAGTCTCTTTTCACATTCCATTTCTGGAATTTCTAAAAAGAGAAATCATTTGGTCCTTAGGACCACTTTAAGATGTTACAAATAATACCACAGTGACATGGCACGTAAACATACAAGGGGAACCATTTTCCCATATGCAGACTATCCATTTTAGCATGGGATATAACGTTACAGAACAATCTCATTCTGCAGGCGAGCAAAACTGTGTGTGAGAGAAGTTGAGCAGGACAAAAGCAGGTCATCTCAAATGGAATCTAGATCAGGGGGGTCTTCCAAGACTTGATCCATCTGTGAGGAACACCCCAGGTAGACCCTTTTGCTTCCTCTCAGAACAATCAACTGGCATATTCCTGCTCTAGGACTCCATGCAAAAAGGTCTGGAAAACAGATGCTGTTTCTTTTCCTTGGACAGGAACGTTCCTGTATTCTTTTCTACCTGTTCCACTGATATCTAGGATAGTGCTGAAGATTCAGAAGGAATCCCCAAAGATCATTGTGGTGACTCTCTTATGGCCAAGACAACAGTGGTTCTCCCTTCTTTTGGAATTGGCCAGGAGGATTGACTACAAGCTTTTTCACAGAGTGGATCTACTCACACAAGAACAGGGATGTTTGATACATCCTGACCCCAAACAACTTCACTTAACTGCTTGCATGATAGGGTCTTAATACCTTTTAAGCACATATTTACTGAGGATGTGCAGCAGGTAGTAATGGAGGTAAGAAAGACTGTTAAGAGACAATAATATATTAGCAAATGGAAAATGTTTTCTGTTTGGTGGTGCCATCAATATACCAGCACCCATTCAGGACTAGTGTTTCTCTGATTTTATACTATTTATGTGAGTTACATCCTTTTGGCCATATTACGCCTCTGTCACGATCATTTGTTGGCCATTTCAGCATGTCTGCCCATGGATCACCCTCTTTCAAGGCATTCCCACATCTAAATGTTTTTGAAAGGGTTATTGTATTAGACAGCTCCAAGAAAACAGGGGTCCCTCTTCAGATCTTAATTCTGTGTTAGAGAAGCTAACATCTGCTCCATTTGAACCAGCTCATCTTGCTGACTTGAGGTTCTTGAAATGGAAAAGAGTTCTATTGCCTGCAAGAAGAGTATCAAAGTTGCAAGATCTTATGGTGAGCTAAACTTATCTCATTTTCCACAGAGACATGGTTTCCTTGAGAACCAGTCCCACATCTTTCTTCTATGTGTAAAGTGATATTCAAGTTTACTTTAAGCCAAAATATCTGTCTCTTTCCTCAACCATGAAAATGAGGGAGAAAGAATAGATATCCACAGACAACTTATGTACTATCTTAACAGAACTAAATATTTTAGAACTTCAGTTGTGCATTTCTTGTGAAGATAAGAATAAAAGACAAACCTGAGTAAAAACAGACTATTTTCAAATTATTGTATTGGGCTATTACCTTTTGTTATTCTCACTTCAACCAAATTATTCCAGACAGGGTCAAGGCTCATGTTATTTCATGCTTGGCTTCATGTATAGCTTTTTGGAAAGGGTTGGGCTCTAGAAGTATTCTAGAAGGGTAACTTGGTCATCTGCACATACTTTTAAAAAGCTATATTCATTGTGTAAGCCTAGATCAGGCTTTGCTAGGAACATTCTCCAGGGGTTATTGGATGCTTCCCTTTCTTCCTCCCAAATATAGTTAGCTATGGCAATCTACCCATATAAATTAGGCTACTGTAGCAGTGATCAAAATGAATAATATAGTACACTTGTGTAAGCAAACGTATGATAACAGCAGATGTTTAAATGATAACTGTTGCAGTAGCTGTTCCCTCCGTCCCTCCATCACTCTTGAGTTTGGTTTGGTTTTTATGCCAGGGTGTGGGCATTTATTTTTTGTTGTTCCTAACAATGTCTTCTCAGGGCTCAGCATCCCTCTCTCAGTTGGCATGAAAGCTCTAAAGGGCTCAGTGACCAAACTTGTCTTTTAGGCAGCTCAGCTTGAGCTGACTAATGGTTTGTGTATGTGGAAGGTGCCCTGAAGCTCTAGAAGCTGGTCAGCAGCTATGTCTTATATAAGATATTACACAGTGCTCATTCAAACATCAACTGTTACGGTATGTTTACGTGCACACCTGTACTTTCTGAAGTGTTTAATCTCTGCTCAAAGAAATATATGAAGCTTCAAAAAAAAAAAAAAAAAAAACTAGTTCTATTAAACGTTATGTCAGATTATTATTATTATTATGATTATTATTATGATTGTTTATTTATTTGTTAGATTTACTTATTTATTGGCAGTTGTTTACCAGGATAGTCCACTGGGCCAAGCACAGCCCATTTTCAGTGGAGGCCTGGGTAGAAAAGTTCCATGAATAAGATTAGTTCAATGCAATTACAATACAATAAACTAGAATCTAAGTAGTACAGTTAGCTAAGCGAAGAGTGCAGGCCACACTTGACTGTAGATTTTACTATTAGATATTAATATTATTATCCTATTATATATTATTATTATTATTATTATTATTATTACTATTTGTTGAAATAGCATGACATATTTAAAGACACTAACTCTCACAACCAAGATGGGCTATGGAAACAGTGTAATACATTAGGGACACCCACTGTTAGCTTCACTGCAGCAAATGAAACAGGGAAACAGACTAATTCCATATCAGATACACTTGTAAACACACAAAATGTAGTACAGGGAGACTTGTTAGGTTCCTTCCCAAAAGAAGTGACAATAACTTAAGTGAACTGATGCTTCTTTTGGTTAGAGGATCCTGTTGAGACAAATCAATACACAAAAGCAGAAACTGAAAAAAGAATGAAAGAACTAGCATTTTAAGTTGCAGATTGCTGTGTTAGGGAAGTTTGCACTGGCAGAAACTGCAGAAGTAAAAGATATACTCAACAAAATATTACATCTTTGTAAAAGGAAAAAACTTCAAAGACCAATGCATATTAGGTTCAAGCAAGGCACCCTGTATTACTTGCAGCAAGGAGACAAAGCATGTAGGTACAGGATTTGTCTGACTTTCTGGTGATCAGTATGTTATTCTTATACAGTTCTCTTCATGTCACCCAGAAAATTTTACTAATCTATTGCTGACGTAGTTGGACACAGCTTTCTGTATGTTTCACAAAAAATATTACCAGACGTATTGCTGACATGGTCAGATTATTGCTGTCTTGCAAAAACGTTTTGAGAAAAAAACCCTGGCCTCGGGCTTATTTTAGCTCACCTTGACTCTTCAATTCTTCAATTGTACAGTCCTAATACATGTGTTACATTTTGTCTAGATTCAAGGTACATTTATAGCTTTGGTACAAGTAGTGCTGACTATGGTTTAAACTTTCAAGCATCTATTGTTTTCTTTATCAAAGCTTCTAGCAGCTGCACATTTTCTCATGGCATAAGCAGAAATTAAATGTCTCTTTGTTAAGTTTCTAGTAGCTGCACATATTTTCATGGCATAAGCAGAAATGAAATGTCTCTTGTTAAGTTTCTAATAGCTGTGCTGATTCATGCAGTGTGAACAGAATAAATGTATTAACCCTTTTAAACCTTGAATGCAATAAGCATGCATATTACTATTATATATTTTTCTAACATTTCCCCACCTTTAATGCTTTTATTCTACTTTCAAGATAAGCATAAACAGTTTTTTCTTCCCCTAACCTCTTCCTAATCAGGATTTGCAGTTAAGAGAGTCATTCAGTTTAAGCTCATGAAAGCATTTTCAGTTTTTTAGCAATTCTTCAAGTTCAGCATTTTGGTATAAGGTTTCTGAAACTGAAATGTCTACAAAATTTTTGATCAGTCTTTTTATGCAGGGGAAGCAGCAGCACATACATACCACCAGTAGGGCTATCCCTACACAGATGGCAATCAGAATGTTCATCAGGATGCTGCCGCAACCCCCAAACAATTTCTGAAAAAAGTCCGTCAATGGATTTGGTCCTGGTTTGGTCATGGCTGACACCTGCTGAATTACCTCAAGATGGTTGTCTATCTCATGTTTGTGGTCAGGAATTTACGAACAGCACTCCTCCTTGATTAAAGCACACGTACCTCCTCTCGCCGCTAGGGTGAAGTCAAGAGCCATGCAATTTTGAAGTACCACTGTTCTCATGGCAGTCAGTTCATCGGTCACCAATTCTAGGGCAGAAAAGGTTGCATTGCTCATTATTTTGAGAAGCTTAGACAATTTTCTCAGTTCCCAGATTGATTTTGTTGCTCCATATGCTGGTAGTACACCTACCCACGATATAACAGTATCACTCAAGTCCATGTGTGACAGTCCGTTGTTCCCTAAGCCCACGTCATGATGGTTTTTCCAGCATGCATTGATTTGCCCCACTGGATTGACAGGCTTCTTGATTTCTCGAACATTGCAAATTTTCCCTTGAGGTAAAACTGCTGTGTGTCGTATGGCCGGAACCAGGTACCCCAAAAAACAACTGCCGGACCAATTTTTGGGTAGCCATTTATACGCTTTTTTACTGCATATAAAGTAACAATCTTCTACTTTAGTAGTAACTTTACTATACCCTTGTTCTGCATGAAACATTTTTCTGTCGATTATGGACAGTTGTTTATAGAGGTCAGCATTATGTTTTACTTATTCAATTGTCCTATGCATCAGTTCAACAAATGAATCATATGTCATGTTGCAATAGGATCTGATGTTATCAGATTTAGTGTAGCATCTATAGGGAACAGTCACATTGCAATAGCTCCAACCCACCTTGACTGTATTATTCTTATAAAAACACACAGTTCCCTTCTGTCGAATAGACAAGTGCAATGCTACTTTATTTTGTGATGTGACATCTGATGTGTACCAGTCAAAAAATCCTCCTGCACGAAGAAAAGTTGCACGGCAACTGAAGCAAAAGCATCCACACAGCCAAAATGAAGCCAGCAACCAAGATGTATCCAATAAAAAATATTTAATGTTGAATAAACATCAAAAAAGCTCAGACCGGTTTCGGCTGGCAAAAAAGCACAGCCTTCTTCAGTGACAAAAAACACAGAGTCAATTAATTCAACTTAAATAGTATTTAAACATATCCCATTAGTTCAATTAAAAGTGTTCATTTAATCCAGGTGAAAAAAGAGCACCTAGTTTAGTAATCCATTTCTTTTCCTTTGTATCTAACATTGAGTGCCATCCTGTTTTATTAAATTTGATACCCTTAACCAAATCAATCACCATAAAAGAAAAATTAGCAGTGTGATGTTTTAAAGTGTGTTTGTAAAATGCATTATTTATTTTCTTATTTTTAATATTGCTCATATGTTCAGATATCCGTAGTCTTAAAGGACGAGATGTTTGACCAACATAGAAGGAGCCACAAATACATGTTGCCAAATAAATGAGCCATTCACTGCTACAATTTGCAAAAAATTAAATATCATAGACCTTGGAGCAATTCCAGCTAGTAAATTCCTTAGATTTGACAATTTTGCCACAATTACTACAATGACCACAGGGAAAACACCCCACCAAAGGTTCCCCAGTAATAGTTGTTTGTGAAAATTGTGCAATACTAGCATGATGTGTATGTTTATAATGATTAAAACATGAGGCTAAATTCTTACCCTTGCGAAATGAGAATAAACATTTGTCCGGTAATACATCTGATAATTCCGGTAAACTTAACAAAATGTTCCAATTTCTCTGTACACTATTCATGAGTACATCTGAATTCCTAGCATATGTTGTTAAAAACCTGATTGGCTGTGTGGTCCTCTGATCCCTAAGTTTATAAGTTAACAGTTCCTGCCTGGATAAAGTATTGGCCCAATTTCTGGCCCGCAAAACATGTCCCATAGAATGTCCCCTTACGCGATATCTGTTGATTAAATCACATCTATCTTCTTGGAAAGTATCCTCCTGAGAACATATACGCCTCAGACGTATAAACTGTGATTTCGGTATGTTTTTGGCAATATGTGAAGGATGAAAGCTGGATGCGTGAAGAACTGTGTTGTATTCAGGATATTTCCTGAAAACCTGTGTACTAAGAGTATCATCTGGTTGTCTTGTTATTAACACATCCAGAAAAGTTATTGTGTCAACATGATAATTGACAGTAAACTGTAAGCCCCATATATTATCATTTAAATATGAGACAAATTCAGTTAAATAATCAACATCAGCCCTCCACACCATCCAGCAATCATCCAAATACCGCCTCCAGATATCAATTTCTGGAAGGTAAATATTATGGCTACTACTATAGATAATATGTTCTTCTATATAAGCCATAAACAGGTCGGCATAAATAGGAGCAAATGATGCTTCCATAGCTGTTCCTTTGATTTGCCAAAAACAAATGCCCTGATAGAAAAAAGCATTATTGGTAAGGACATGCTCTGTGAGACCAACAAGAAAGGAATTGAAATCTTGTTCATATAGATGGGCAATATTAAGCCAGTGAGTTAACGCTTCAAGCCCAACCTGATGCGGAATATTCGTATACAGGGAACTGACATCAAGTGTACACATCAGCCCACCAGGTTCCAATTGTGCATCAGATATAATGTGTAAAAATTCAGTCGTGTCTTGCAAGCGAGAACGAACAAATGACAACAAAGGCTTAAGATGTCTAGTCAAAAACAAGGATAATGGTTCTGTAAGATAACCTCGACCAGAAACAATGGGCCTACCTGGGGGATGAACAGGATCTTTATGAATCTTGGGAAGAAAATAAATGTATTGATTAATAGGATCCTGAATAGTAAGTTGTTGTAATGTAGAAGTGGTTATGAGGCCAGTATCTCTAGCACTAATAAGAAACTCATCAATCTGTTTCTTAAACCTATGCATAGGATTTAAACACATTTCAGCATAGTACCATTTGTCAGAAAGTTGTCTCCTGGCCTCCTTGTCATAATCCGACCAGTTCATAACCATGACTGCCCCACCTTTATCTGCTGAAATAATAACCAAATCCGTGTTTTGTTGTAATTCAACAATAGCCTGTTTTTCACTAGATGACAAATTATTGGGTTTAAAATGAATATCAGAACTGTCAAAATGTAGATCTTTAAGAATCATATTCTGAAACAAATGTACAATGGGGTGCATCGGAGGAAGATATTTAGATTTATGATAAATAAATTTATTATGATCATAAGATGCATCCCCATCTCCAAACTGTAATTTCAAATTAAGAATTCTACAAAATGACAAGACATCCTGGATCAATTGGTCCTCAGAAATGACAAACCCAGGGATAAAAGTTAAGCCTTTATTCAAAATAGCCACTTGTGATGACGACAAAACACAATCAAACAGATTTAGAACATTTGAATTCACATTGCTTATTTCTGTATTACCATTTCTAACAGACTCTGAATATTCTCGATTATTTTTGTGTTTTCTACCTCCATGTTTGTATTTCCCCCTAAAGGGACAAAGCCTTGGGCTCTTTTGGGGTTTGGTGAATCCGATGCTGGCTGTATATCACTATCTGTATATGATGAAGGATCATCAGTAGATGATCCATTTGTTATAGATTTGTTACGTAATATGGATCTAGGTCTCTTTCTTTTTGGTGTTTTAACCAGATGAGGGTTAAACCGAACATGTTTGGAAGGAAAACTGAAAGGGTCAGCTCCCTGATAATCATTTAGATCCCGCTTAAACTTTTTAATTTTTCTAGATTTTAACTGTTCTTCAAGGTTGATGAGATCATTGGCCACCTTATTAAGATATTTCTTAAAGAATGTTTCACCCTCAAATTTTTGTACATCATTGCACAAGTCTGTTACAGTGTTAATTTCAGAATCAATAATTCTGTCATAATATTTATCCAAAGCTTCAACAAATGACATAGTAGCATGCTGTTGTATATTAGACCATTGGTTATTGAGCTCCTCATCTGGATGCCCCACATGTATTTGTGGCTCCTTCTATGTTGGTCAAACATCTCGTCCTTTAAGACTACAGATATCGGAACATATGAGCATTGTACAAACACACTTTAAAACATCACACTGCTAATTTTTCTTTTATGGTGATTGATTTGGTTAAGGGTATCAAATTTAATAAAACAGGATGGCACTCAATGTTAGATACAAAGGAAAAAAATGGATTACTAAACTAGGTGCTCTTTTTTCACCTGGATTAAATGAACACTTTTAATTGAATCAATGGGATATGTTTAAATACTATTTAAGTTGAATTAATTGACTCTGTGTTTTTTGTCACTGAAGAAGGCTGTGCTTTTTTGCCAGCCGAAACCGGTCTGAGCTTTTTTGAAGTTTATTCAACATTAAATATTTTTTATTGGATCCATCTTGGTTGCTGGCTTCATTTTGGCTGTGTGGATACATCTGATGTATCATGAATTAAGTTTTCCCAGGTCTTGTTAGCTCCTAGGGGAACTGAAGTTAACAGTAACCCCCCCATATGCTGTTGGTAAAGCTGTGCAAATCTAGCAATTTGAAACACTGAAGGTTTCAGCATACACATATTTGATTGCTTGGTAAGTGTTAAAGTTTGGGTGCCACTCTGCACGCTTATTCAGTTCTATTTGCGTGGCTGAGAAAAGAAATAGCCACAACAAAAAGATTATTGTCACTAGTACAGTCAACAGAATCCCAGTCCATGTGAGGCAGAGCCCCTCACTGACTCTGTTCAAGAGAAATCTTGACGAGTGGATGGGAGATCGTAGGTTTACCCCGGGAATCATCTCTGTATCACTGCTGGACAGAGGCACAGCAAACTAATGGGTATAGTATTATCATCCTAAGGGGTGGTGAAAGCCACACACATTCTAGCTAGGCTTATAAATGCCCTAGGGCAGATAGCCTAGTATGAACCTATGAACCTATGAACCTATGTAATACTTTTGTGGAAACGGTTGTTCCGCATTTCTGTTTTCTCTGGTTCTTCCAAGTAGGCGTATTTGGATCTTACTGGATTCCATCATTTTACTTTGAACACGTGATTTTACTTTCTGCCCTAATAGGACCTTCAGCACCGATGTTTTTTTCACTGGGGTTGAGACGGATCAGTCCTATTGATCTGACCCCCCTTTGTAGCCAGACTTTGTGCTGAGGGCCCTGATGGAGAGGTAAGATTTTTGTCCAACTCAAAGTTCTTAACCAGCTTGCAGTGTGTCAGGTGTATCCATGAAGATCGTTCTGCTATTTTGACTGCAGTAGGTGTCGAAAGAAGCACCTGGTAGGGACCTTTTCCCACCTTGGCGATGCCCAGTTCTTTTGCTTCATGATTTTAATCCACACCCAGTCTCCTGGCGTCACTGCCACTTCCGATGTTTCGGTTTGTTTTCTATCTGAAAGAGAATTTGACTGCAACAGATGTTTAGAACTCAACAATTTTTTCATATATTCAGCTAGTGTGAAATCAGCTTCTTGGTCTGATGACATGAGAAGTTTCCACTGGGGTGTATAATAAGCCCTTCCAAATAGTTTTTCAAAAGGAGTCAATCCTTTTGCTGTAGGGACAGTTCTCATGCTCATCAGTGCCAGGGGTAAACAGTACAACCACATTTTTCCTGTCTCAGCTATTAATTTTCTCAATTTGTTTTTTAGTATACCATTATCAACTAGCCCTGCAGATTATGGATGGTATGCACAATGATTTTTTTAAAGAAATACCAAAATGTTTACTCAACTGCTGTATGGTTTGATTTACAAAGTGTGTACCATTGTCACTGTAGATTCTTTCTGGAATACCAAACCTAGGAATGATTTCCTTGACAAGTACTTTTGCCACCGTAGCTGCATCTGGATTTTTGGTTGGAAAGGCTTCCACCCATCTGGAAAACATATCTACAATGACAAGACAATACTTCTTATTTTCACATTTGTTCAATTCTATGAAATCCATACAAATAGTGTGAAATGGATATGGTGGTGTGGGGAAACTCCCTTGCTTGGGCGTTATCGCCATCTGTGCATGATGTTTGTTACAAATCTGACACATCAAACAAAATTTTTTAGAGTAGTTTGTAAATCCGTACATTGTGAACACCTGGTTCACCTGCTGTACCATCCCCCCTGTTGAGACATGGCACTGCCCATGGCTCAACAATGCTGCATAGTGAAACAAATTAGAGGGTAGTATCGGTTTTCCTTTTTTAGAGATGTACAGCCCCTTTTCGAGGATTGCTCCTCGTTTTATTCATCACTGTTTTTCAGCTTGCATAGTGAGTGTCTGCATTGTTTTTAACATATCTAGATCTAAAGTTTTAGAGGGTTGTAATTTCCCATTTAAAAGAAATACATTTGTGGCTGCTTGTTTTGCAGCTGAATCAGCTTTTGCATTACCTTTTGAAATCCTGTCTTGTTGCTTGGTGTGAGCTATGCATTTGCAAATGGCCACTTTCTGAGGTAACTGAATAGATTCTAAAATATTTAAAATAAACTGTGCATGATTTATAGGTTTGCCAGTAGATGTTATTATTCCCCGGTTTTCCACTGTTGCGCAAACACATATATAGTGGAAAAAGAGTACTGGCTATCAGTAAAAATGTTTACACATTTACCCTTTGCTAAGGTACATGCCCATGTCAGGGCAATTAATTTTGCTGCCTGTGCAGATAAGTTGTGTGGTAAAATTTTGCTTTTACAATCTCAGTATCAGAGACTACTGCATATTCCACTAGGTTCTGTCCTGCAGGACCACTTTTGCACGAGCCATTCATGTAGTATGTCACCTTGGCATTATCCAAGGGGACATCCATGAGATTTTTTTCTAGGTAGTGTCTTTTGCTCAATTACTTGCAGGCAGCGGTGCAGTGTGCCGTCTGCAGGGGTTGGGAGCAGAGTAGAAGGGTTTAAAGTCGTGCATCGTTCAATTGTCATATGAGGTTGGCTCAACAATATAGTCATGCAGGAAAGATGCTAGCAGGGGAAAGATATGCCACCTTTTCTTGTAGTAAAATAATTGCAACTGCATGAGGTACTCCCAAAGTGACAGGGTGGAACAAGACTACTGAGGCTGAAGCCTGTACTGCCATTGCAGCTGCAACTACTGCTTGTACACAGTGGGGTAAGGACCATGCCACTGGGTCTAGTTGTGATGAATAGTAAGCAATGGGGCATTGCTTATCCCCATGCTGTTGTGTCAACACTGATGTCATGTAACCCTGCTTGCAATCTACAGTTTGGAAAAAACGTTTATGATAGTTTGGCAATCCCAGAACTAATGAGGATGCTATTAACTGCTTTAGTCTACCAAAGGCAGATTCTGCCTCTGGTGTCCATTGTAACAAATCCTGTGCTGCCATAGGTGTCTTATATATAAGGTCAATTAAAGGTGCAGATTCCAAGGCATAGTTTGGAATCCAGCTTCGGCAAAAATTAGTTGTACTCAGGAAGGACATTATTTCCTTCTTGGTAGAGGGTTTTGGTGCTTGCAAAATTGCTACTTTTTTGTCCTTATCTAATGTTTTACCTTTCTTGGATATTACATATCATAGGTATTTGACCTGTTTTTTTTCCAAATCTGCAGTTTGTCTTTGTTTACCTTAAGTCCTTCAGCGGCTAAAAATCGTAGAAGTGCTATGGTATCCTGCTGCGTGGGGACCGCCAGCAAGATGTCATCAACATAAAGTAAAATCTGACTGATCCCGCCAAGTTGCTTGCCATTTCTTGTGAGAATATTGTTGGACTTTCACAATATCTCTGTGATAGTCACGTATATGTATACCTTTTCCCCTGAAATGTGAATGCAAACCAATACTGGCTATCAGGGTGTATCGGTATCGAAAAGAATGTGTTGCTAATGTCTACCACAGAGAAATACTTTTGTTGAGGTTTTAAGTCATTCAACAGGGTGTGTGAATTTGGCACCGTGGGTGCCCTTGGTATTACTGCATCATTTACGGCTTGTAAATCCTGGACCATACGCCATTCTTCATTGGCCTTTTTAACTGGAAATAAGGGTGTGTTACATGGTGAATCGGGAGATTCTACTAGTATCCCTCCTTTAAGTAAGGCTGCTATAATAGGCTTTATACCTGCCTCTGCATCTTTTCTTAAGGGATACTGTCTTTTTTGTGGTCTGAATGCTGACTTTAGTGTGATAGCAACTGGTCCCGCAGTATGAATGAGTCCTTCATCTGATTTCCCTGTCGACCAGAGAGTCTCTGGTATATTTCATAAGGCATTCTCTTCCTCCTTTAATAAGAGTGTCCATCAGCTGTCTTCACTAGATTGCAAGTGCACAGCTGGATTGGTCTGAGTTATCCAATTCAGTTTTTGTACTTGTATTCCCTGTCCTGACAGTTCTAGTTCTGTTTGTTTCTCCCATCTCGTGACTTTCTTTCCTAGGTCTGCCCATTCTATATTTCTGTTTTTGGTTAAGCTAACATGCGGTAATCGATTAGATTTATAAAGTGCAAAGAATTCCTGGGGCAATGAACAGCTGGCTACACTGTTCCCTTCTGTGTCCCAGTACCGGTTACGCAATATCAATCTGTTTGCATGATTCTTAAATAATTCTTTCTCATATTCCTTATCAGGTCCTGGTGTGTTACAAAAATACAGGGTACAGTGCAACAGGTGTTGCTTGTCATTGTCAAGGGAGGGGAACTTGCTGATAGCTAGGTTCATTAATTCTTTGGTCACAGTCCCTGGACCAGTCATAACCAAGTCCTGGCTGTACCAATAAAACATTTCACCCTCCGATTGCACTAAAAAGGTGTTAGTTTGTCGCTGTGCTTCCATACCCTGCATGGCTGGGACTACCGCTATACCAAATAGCTGCATGAGATTTTTGCCCAAGAGGTTTACTGAGCATTTTGCAGAAACCACAGTTTTGCTTTTTTGTGTCAATCCTGAAACTGGATCAGTTATTGCAATGTTACGGGAGAGAGGCTTCCGATACAGCTGTCCATTAGCTTCTTTGACCAGTATGTAATTAGGTGACTCTGTGTTTTCTGGTAGTTTGGAGGGGTGTATCAGGGTTCGTGGTGCCCCTGAATCACACAAAAATTTGACCTCCCTCCCTTCTACCAAGAGTGTAACTTCTGGTTTTGTGTCTGCTAAACAGAGCTCCAAGCTCAATAAAGCTAGGTCTAATATTTCATGCTCTTCATTGTCACTAACTTCCTGCACTTCCTCTACTCCCTCTGTCACATTCTCATTTGTCCGTTCTTTGCTAGCCCCTTCTAGTGATTCTTGACTATCATATAGTCAGTCCTCACCCTCCTTGTCTTCCGTTGTTGCCTTCTTATTTTTCTTGCAATCCCTTGCCAAATGTCCCTTTTTACCACATTTAAAACATTCTCCCCTTTTCTTACGCCCTTCAAAGTCCTTTGATCGCTGATCAGATTGTTTGTTTCCCTGTGCATTTTTCTTGCCCTTTTTCCCAGACTGTACTATATAAACTTCTGCTCCATCTTCTACAGAAAATACTTGAGCTTTCTTTTTCTTTTTGCTATTAAAATGCCTTTTGGCATGCCTAGCATATTCAAGTAATGATTGTAACCTGCTTGTACGATGGTCTACCATGTGTTTCATAATAAAACTGCTTATAGGCATGCTACTGCCTTTTAAAAATGCATTCTTTAACTGCTGTTCATATGGGGAATCTTGCATTTGATCTTGAGGAACCTGCATTCCACAGTGGTTATTAAAACATTCTAACTATCTGGCATAATACCGGTCAATTGTTTCACCTTCTTGTTGAATGCATTGATTAATGCAAGTCCAGTCTGCCCTAGGTTTTCATTTTTCAGAGATGTGGTCTGTAAGACCTTTTACTCTGGTGTCTAATTCTGCGCTGCTATGTGGGAGGGGTCTTTGTGCAGCGTCACAGGGATTCCAGTTCCCACTAATCATGTACCAATCTGGCCCTACAATTTGTCTAACTACTTTTTTTAATTTCTTCTCCGTTTAGGTTATAACTTAACCTCATTCCTTGTAAGTCTTCTGAGAATATTCTAAAATTAACCTTTGGATGGGGAATTCCCTCAGTGGCTTTCCGGATATCTTCCAGAGTCCAAGGTCTATACACTAAAATAGTTGGGTCCTAATTGTCTTGACCTGCCTGAGGGTTGGGTACTTCTATAAGCGGGCATATTTCTTCTTCTTCTCCTATAGATCATGAATTCTTAACTATTTGCTATAGCTCGATACCTTCTTCTGAATTACCTGCCTTTGTTCGGGACCTGGTCCCAATGGGATCTCTAAGTTTAGTCAGTTTTAGTTTCACAATATCTCTATCTTCAGTGACCACAGGATATAGTGGGGGTGGACTAACCTGTTCTCTTGCTTCATATTCTGGTAAGGGAGGCAGAGGTGCTGATGCTATTACTAAGTTATTGTCCTCCCTATCTAAAAACATTGCTTTTGAATCTTTGTTCTTTTGGTCCCTACGGTTTACTTCCTCCAGCCACCTGTGTGCCTGAGGAATTCCTAATCGTCGTTGCTTTTTTACCTGACCCTTGGAATTGTTTCTGAGCTGTTTGATAAGTTTGATAAGCGAGGATTTTTTTAATTTTCCATCGAATTCGTATTTATTAACCCATTTTGAAAAATATCTAATATTGTCAGCACGCTGCAACTGCATATATTTTGCGTCTTCTGTTAATGGTGGGTTTTGGGGTCTTTTTGTGCAATTATTACCCATTTTGTTTTACCCTTTGATCGTTACGTAACTTTTTCTAATTTTAACATATACCACGGATTTTGTTATAGTCTCTTCAGAATGACTGCCTACTTATTCTGTTTCTCCTGATCTATGACAAGACAGTAATTTTTTTTGTCCCTGACTTGTAAGAAAAATACAATTGGACAAAAACAATGCACATCTAGTCCCTGATCTAAAACAGAAAACAGAAAAAAAGTAGATTCACCTTACCTGAGCCTATGTGATTGATCACCGATTCGCGGAGAGCCGTCCTTCAGTCACAGATCAGAAAGTGGCCAGCCTCTTTTGAATGACAATTCAGTCGGAGGACTTTCCATATAAGAAGAACTGATTTGGTTTCTTCCCCGTACAGTTTCAGCCATCTGGCCGTCTGATCCAAGGTGAAGAGAAGGTTACGGCTCGAAGGACCAATCTGTAAAAGGAAAAAACTTCAAAGACCAATGCACGTTAAGTTCAAGCAAGGCACCCTTTATTACTTGCAGCAAGGAGACAAAGCATGTAGGTACAGGATTTGTCTCACTTTCTGGTGATCAATATGTTATTCTTATACAGTTCTCTTCATGTTGCACAGAAAATGTTACTAATCTATTGCTGACATAGTTGGACACAGCTTTCTGTATGTTTCACAGAAAATGTTACCAGACTTACTGCTGACATGGTCAGATTATTGCTGTCCTGCAAAAACATTTTGAGATAAAAAAACTGGCCTTGGGCTTATTTTAGCCCACCTTGACTCTTCAATTCTTCAATTGTACAGTTCTAATACATGTGTTACATTTTGTCTAGATTCAAGGTACATTTCTAGCTTTGGTACAAGTAGTGCTGACTATGGTTTAAACTTTCAAGCATCTATTGTTTTCTTTATTAAAGCTTCTAGCAGCTGCACATTTTTTCATGGTATAAGCAGAAATTAAATGTCTCTTTGTTAAGTTTCTAGTAGCTGCACATATTTTCATGGCATAAGCAGAAATGAAATGTATCTTGTTAAGATTCTAATAGCTGTGCTGATTCATGCAGTGTGAACAGAATAAATGTATTAACCCTTTTAAACCTTGAATGCACTAAGCATGCATATTACTGTTATATATTTTTCTAACAATCTTCTTCCAACAGAGTAACTTGTTAAAGCAGAATATGTACAAGTGAGAGACTTCAAAAATAAGACATTGTAGCCTACTGGGGCAGAGTAGCATACAACAGTAAAAGTAATAGAAGGAAGTGAAGCACACAGTAAGCCAGCAAAATTTAAAAGTGCTACAAAGCAACAAAAGAGATATTAAATTCTGATAATGTTGTTGGACAGAGAGGAGAGGAATCATTTCAGCTTAAACATATTGCAAAGCGGGAAACACTATGTAACAGGTGAGACCTTCCACAGTAAAAGTGCTCATGTTCATATACACTACATACACACACGCATGCACGCGCACACACACACACACACACACACACACACACACACACACACACACACACACACACACACGCACACACATAGGCACAAACACACGGGAACACAGACACACACACACACACACACACACACACATGCACGCACATGCACAAGCACATATGCACACATACACAAACACATACGCACACATGCACACAAGCACACACACATGCGTGCGCACACACACACACACACACACACACACACACACACACACACACACACACGCACACATACACACACACACACATGGACTCATACACATACACACACACACACACACACACACACACACACACACACACATGGACTCATACACATATACACACACACACACACACACACACACACACACTCACACACACACACACACACACACACATTCACACACATTCACACACCACAATAGCACTGTGCCTGACTTATCCTCCCTTGGTGAGTTGGTGAGAGACTAACAGCCAAGTCCCTTCACTTCTTACCTTCTCCACCTGTATCGTCCAGGGCTGGCTCCACTATTGAAACCCCAGTTGTCTCATTCACAGTCAGGGTTTCATCTCCCTTTGCAAAGGACCGAGGCAGAAAACCATGCAATTGAAAAGAAAAAAAGTCAGATACAGGGGCCATTTGCTAAGTGTAGTATTACCATCCAGGGTTATGATTATGGGGAAATGCGGGATGTTCCAAGATGGAGGGGCCCTCTGTCTGTGGCATAAGGCCTTGTGATGCCTCTGGGCAATTTGTTATGTCTCTAAAACACTCATCCCACTGACTGCTATTGCTTACAGTTGGTCCATCAGATCCATGTTATTTAGCTTGTCTTACCCACCACCTGCATTCATTTCCTATCTTATATTGCTGTAAAATATGTTTCTTGTAATTCAACTGAAACTTAACTGAAATGGTTAACATTTCTCCAGTGTTTGCACCTGGAGGGATATTTAATATAATTTGCTGTCTCAACACTATTTTTCTTATCATGTCCAATTACAGTTCTGCAGTTTCTGTGCCCATAATCAGTTTTTATTCTGATTGTGATGGCTTAATATATCTGATAGTGCTTTACCTGCAAGTAAAATTTATAGCTATGCAGCCAATATTTACCTTAAGGAAGAGAACAAAATGAAACTGTTTAACATGCACATCTCTTTCTTTTATATTTGTGTATAGAAGCATTATGGTAATTTTTTCTGGAATGTTTGGCAGGTAGCATAATTCAGAATGATATAAAAAACATACTGAATGTGGAACAACATTCAAATCCCATACTTAGATTCATGTATCAGGAATGTATCCATGAAGCAAGTGCCCTTAATTTGCATGCAAAGAAAGATGACTATGGTAATATGAGTGTTAATGCTTTTGCAAAAGAAAACACGTGCAGTATTTCACATCTGTCATACACTTGCTATCTCAATCTCATGATTCTATATATCCCTCAGGAACAGTAACTCACATTACAATGACTTACAATAGTACTGAGGTCTCAAAGGAGTAATGATGATAAAAATTTATTGAAACTTGCTAAAGCAGCTTTGTATAAGAAATGCATATAAACAGCTATTGCTACAAAAAGGCAAGTCACTTTTTGTCACTCAGATTTCATAAATATTTAATTCCAACAATGTTAGTTTAGATTACATTATTTAAACAACAGTACACTTTGATGCTAGAAATACTGTTAATCACTTTTAACTTAAATTTATGTTTGATATGTTGTTGCTTTCTCTCTGTAGATCAATAAATAACAAATAATTAAATAAAAACAGCAAGGATGCAGGAAGAGGCAAAGAGAAGACAATGTATACCAGACAGCAAACTCGCACAAAGTAAATTTTTGTCTTCTAAAAGATTAAAATTATTAATGAAACTTGGTGCTGCTGTTTTTATATTAGTTACTTCTAAAAGCTGGAGACTACACAGTTTCATACATCCATAATATCATATGTGTCATGTTTTAAGTATCCTCTTTATGAAATGTCAACTATTTTCCATTGTTTGAATGAGATGTTTTTGATGTTTCTACATTAAACATTTTTCTTCCATAGTTGTTCCTCTGTTTGAATTTTTGTGACAATGTGGCTTTACTTTATGCCAAATCATATGTTCATTGTTTCATATGTTTATGCCTAACCAGCATTATGACAGCATTGTATGTTTATGCCATAGTGGAAGACCTGCTGAAGATGTGCTAACATTTCAAATGACGAGGGCAGGAGGCAGACTTAATTTGGGAGATGTAGATAGAGAATTTTCATCTTAAATTGGGATAGATGGAAGAGAACTAGAGATAAGTCGGAGACAAAAGATGTCTTGTGAGGACTAATATTTGGTGAAGTTTATTTTGGCATATGTAGAAGTCTGCAGCCAGCTCACTTGTGGTGCATTTGGGAGATCATGTCTAGTCATCTAACAGAAGTTCAAATTGTGCTAGGATGCTAAGGGTTTTCACTGTGTAATATGTAGGGGAAACTTGTTTCATAGGCAAGGGAGGTGCTAGGTCATGAATACCTTACTAAATCAGGACCTGCTGACACATCGGCATAGAACTAGAACTTTTGTTTGAGTGTTACCTGATGAATATGAGGTAAATAAGTTTGGAGAAAGCAGGTTGCACAGATCGTTTTGCAGGAGTCTGTAAGCCACATAAAATAAGAGTGGTTGTTTAAACATGGATTTCCTTTGTTTATAAAACACTATTGTTTTCTTCTCATGGAGTTGCATAGAGCTGTACATAACCAAATGAAAACAACTTAAACCACCGAAGTAGCTCTCGAGTATAGTAAACTGAACTGAACTAAAAACAACCCTTAAAGCTTCACTGACCAACATAATAAGGGAAATTCATTAATACTTTTTTTTGTGTAGGCATTGAGGCACAATGCATACATGAGCAGGAATGGTTTTAGATTCAGTAAGTGCCACTTAGCGACTCGCAAGCAAGTGCAAACAAGGGAAGCTCCATGTAATGCAAATGACCTCATAAGCAGGTGAATCTTATGTAAATGACTCAGGTGGAGTGATCCAACAAGTAGAAAGGCATCTGTGTAGACGTGTCCATGTCCATAGTGTACATAGCAATTTTCCGCACACAGGAATGTACAAGGAAAGTAGGGGATGTAAAAGTCCACAAATATAGACATAACTCCCCTGAAATGGTTAGATCACATACACTGATGTGTGAAAAATGTATTATGGATGTCAGAATGTGCAAGGGAATATATAAAAATAAATGGTTTTGGTAATGATTTCAGCATGTTTGCACTGTGCACCACAGTATGCAAGCATGCTGAATTTGAAAAAAAAAAAAGCAATCATGAGTATTTTATAATAGTTATCAGAAATGTATTGTAAGACATTGTGTCAGATCTGTACAATGGTGCATTGGTGCTGTTGCATAGGTCATACAGCTATGAACCATGTAGTTACCAGGCTGTCAGCACAGATATGTATGCAAATTAGGTGAATTTGTTGAATCAGTAAATGGAGCATCCATCTCCACAGATCCCTTTCTTGTAAGCTCTTACACCATGTTGATATTTCCACTAGATGTCGATGCCAGCAGGGGGGGGTGTCCCATTACTTTTAAGAACTTTTTAATTTCTGGTGCACGTACATGTGCATCACACTGCTGAATGTGTTTACTTGAAAAGGACCACTCAGGTCATAGTGATGATGTATGTAGCCAGTAATGAAAACCTGATATATTCAATTATTGATTTTAAATTTTGTATGAGCTATGCTGCTTGGTGCGGCACAGAGCATAATGTTGAACAATAAAGTAGAGCCAGTAAATGATGTTAATTAAAATCTACGCAGGTTAAATGCTTAAAATTAGCCAATCACACATGCTGGAACTACAGCAGACCTGTATAAAGAATGCTTACACCCTACATTCTGATTTTCCCCCTAATACTCTGTACCACTGGTGTACAGACTTGGGAATTTTAATTGAGATAATGCTAGGGGCTGCTACATCTGTATGTGCTAGATGCTGAAGTCAGTGCTGCTGCTGCTGACAATAGGCATATGCTGAGAAGGAGGGACTGTTCAGGCCCAGGGTAAACTTTCAGGAGCTAGAAGAGCTGGAGATTGTAGAGTGCTACAGGGTGGACAGTGAAATATTACAGGAATTCACTGACCTCTGCCACCCTCAACTCAGAGCCAGAGCCAACAGAGGGGAACCTATCCCAGTGGAAACAATGGTATGTGCAGCCCTGAGGATACTAGCTACAGGTACTTTTCAAAAATCAACTGGGAACATGATGGGGGTGTCACAGGCATCTGCAATCAGGATACTCCACCAGTTCCTGGATGTTATGCTACCACATGCCAGTGAGCACATATCTTTTCCCCTATGCCCAAAGGCAAGGGACAGCAATATGCAACAGTTCTACTGTGTTGTGCACTACCCTGAGGTACTGTATGCCATAGACTGCACCCATGTACATATCAAGGCTCTACCTGTAGGTTAGAATCTGCATTCACCACAAGGGTACCACTCCATCAACTGCCCGGTCATTTGTAATGCCCAGAGGATTATCCTGAATGTGTGTGCTGGCAGCCCTGGCAGTTATCACAACTCCCATATCTGGCACACCATCACAGCTGTACCAGATCTTTGCTAGGGGGCACATCCCACATGGCCATTTACTGGGGGATGCTGGCTATGCCTTGGCACCATGGATGATGACACCCATCAGAAATGCACACACACCCACAGAAGAATGCCATAATGAGGCACACACACAAACTAGGAACATCATAGATCATGTGCTTGGGCTGCTAAAGTCAAGGTTCAAGTGCCTAGATATATCTGGTGGAGCTCTGCAGTATTTTCCAGCCACATGTGCACAGATAGTCACAGTATGTGCTGTGCTACGCAATATAATCCTGCAGAAACAGCTGCAGCAGGATCAGCAAAGAGACAGGATACACCACCCCCACCAGTGCCTAGGTCACCACAACCACAGTCACAGGGAGACTTGGAGGAGGAACCCCCAGCTGATGTTGCTGTAGGCAGACATAGGTGTGCTCAGTATGTCCCAGCTTTGGCTAAGAGGCAACCAATGGCACATTCACTGACAACCTAGGGCCCTAGGGACTAACACCTTACTCCTATTCACATGCAGAAATTAAAAATGATAGGCAACCAACACACCATGTACCTACTTATGTATTGGCCGTGTACTGTTCGCATCAGACAGAGTCAGCCCTGAACTATAGTTTTGTCAGCTCCTGCATTTGCAAGGTAAGCTCCATAACCTACACAGCACTCATAACAGAAATTACATCCACATGGGATTGCAGATACCCATTCCACTACCTTGTTTCCATGAGTATGCACTAGGCCTCATGCATGGAATAGTCATGCAGTCATGTTGCAACAGATTACTGGTACATCTCTCAAGGGAAATGTTAGACAGTGGGGTGACATGATAGTCAGACTACTCTGTATCCCAGCAGAACACGTGGTGGTGTTCTACCCCCCTCAACACAGCAGTGTTCCCTTGTAACTGCTGTAACATAAACTCAGCAATGGTATATCAGCAGTCTCTGGACAGTAACATAGAAATTGATCATACATTCTATGTCTTACTTAGAGCAGGAACAGCAATATATGTATGTATGCAGTTGATTGTGTGACGAATAATCCCTATTTGTCAAGCAGCTTGTGTGGCTCAAAAGACTAGGGCAATTAGCTTGTGTGGTGGTGTTCATGGTCCTAATCTAGGTGTAACCACTTATTTTGGATGTCAGGTAGAATTACTGTTTGTTTTATGGACTGTCAGTCTCGGTGTGGTGCAATATTATTAACCTTTGTGACATATTAATTACATCTCACAGCTGAAGAAAGCTGTAGCCAAGTTCAGTGACATGCAGCAGTGCAACAGTGTAACACACAAATCCTGGACTGGAGTACAGGTAGGTGTGGACTGGAGTCAGTTTATAACTACCAAAAATCCCACTGGGCATGCTCTTACACTTAGTTAAGCAGAGTGCAATTGTGTTGCGCCCCACTCAAAATGACTTTTTATATATGTATATGTCTACAGGTACATACATATATGTATACATATCTATCTGTCAGTATCTCACTCTACATATATATATTATATATATGTATATATATATATATATATATGTATATATATATATATATGGGTCTACGACATTTCACTGAAAGCACATTTCACCTAAACACAAATGACTGAACACAAATCACTGAAAGCACAATTCACCTAAAACTCAATTCACCGAAACAGATTTCACCTAAAGTTTGAGATGGCCTTGTCCCCACTATAGTGCAACCCTGGAGTTAGTATATATAGTGGGGAGGTGTGGGCGAGCATAGCCACCCACATATTTTAAGTAGATATCATGTTTGGAGAAGAGTAATATATTAAAATTGCAAGTATCCATGTATATAGTTCAAAATATTTAACATATGTGGGGGGCTACACCCCCCACACCCCCCTACTATATATACTTACTCCAGGATCACACTACAGTGGGGACATGGCCATCTACAACTTTAGGTGAAATGTGTTTCGGTGAATTGTGTTTTAGGTGAATTGAGCTTTCAGAGAAAAGCGCACACCAATTTGAGTTTAGGTAAAATGTGCTTTCGGTGAAATGTCCTAGACCCATATATATATATATATATATATATATATATATATATATATATATATATACATGTATATATAAATCTATACACACCCACACACACATACACACACACACACACACACACACACACACACACACACACATATATATATATATATATATATATATATATATATATAAACATGTACATCTCTGTTTATACCCATAAATCTACATAACACATATGCATATATCATACACACACACACACACACACACACACACACACACACACACACACACACACACAAAACTCCATGTCATTTTATTTCCCTGTTATCTACAGATATATGTTTGTCTGTATTGTCTAACATACCCTGATAATAGTGATTAAAGCAGCAGTATGACGCATATATAGTGTTGCTCAAAGGACCAATTGCAAGGGCTTAACACTAGATGATGCACTTTCCTAGAGCTCCCTGTGCCTGCTTGATGTCACAACACATATACCAACAGGTGAACAGGTGGTGTTATGTATCATGTTGTCTACACATGCATTGACAGGGCACATTGTTTTGGCCCACAGGCTTGCTATCCAAATGCAAACAGCCACATATTGGCAAAATGGCTACTATAGACACACAGCTAGGATAAAATACAGTTATATGACTGCTAGATTACAAGATGCAGAGAACAGTTGAGAAGCAATGCCACTCTGCAGCCCACACATGCTGTTCAACACAAGCCTAACTTATGTACTCCACTAGTATTCATCTGCAGTCACATGTAACACAGACGTCAGCTGTGATGCGTGCTGCAAATACTGTAATCTGTAGTGTGTAAGACTAGATAGTTATGGGTTCTAATCTCACTCCAGCCAGTGATTTCTTAGTTGGCTGCCATGGGATTAGAACCCACAAGCTCTGACTCCAGGGAAAATGTGCACTTAATTTAACAGTTGACTGCTGTCAGATTAAAAAAGTCATGCAGTGCATACAGGACACACTTATTAGAAAGGATTATTTATCAAGGCACAATTCTGCTTTACATGTTATTGATATTGTTCCTTAAACTCTGGCACTTATACACATGGATATCTACCCAGAATGTGAGCTAACTTACCCATATACCTTCTTCCTGGAGTCAGAGGAATATGCAGCATTTTTTGACTAAAATAGCCATAACACAGGTTTGAACCTTACTGTGGGCATTGCATTACATTTATTAGACATTTTTTTTTTTTAATTTTTTTCTGCAGTCTTTGTTTCCTTTTAACAGTTGAGAGGTGCCAGATTAGAACATACATGCAGTGAATACAGCCATACTGCACACTTACTTGAACATATTACTTATCAAAGCACAATCCTGCTTTAATCTTTATTGATAATATACCTTAAAATCAGGCATTAATACACCTGGATACCTGAATAGAACTTCAGCTACATTACCCATATTCCTTGTTCCTGAAATGGGAGGAATATATAGCATTATTTGACACTAAATGGCCATAACTCAGGCTTCAACCTTACTTTTGGCATTGCACTACATTTATCAGACAGTTTTTCTGCACTACTTATTAATTACTTTTTTACAGTTGACAGGATTAGAACATACATGCAGTGACTAGAAGAATAGTGAACACTTATTTGTTTAAAAACAGTACATATGACAGCACTACCATGGTTTACAATTTATTGATTACTGTTGCTTCAAGTCTGGCATGTACAGCATGGATAGCTGAATCAGAGTTTTAAGAAATAACCCATATAACCTTGTTATTGCTTGAGCACAACCTACAACATATTTCACACAATAAGCAGAGCAGAACAGTGACTGTTAATCTGGTTAGACCACAACATCAACTGATGTTTGGAAGCTATACTACACAATAATGCATGTTTACTTGATTTAACTTGCTTTACCATTTCAGGTAGGTAGTGACACATTATTAACATATTACATTTCCCAGGTACATCATACCTGACTGTTACAACTGCAAATTCTGTAAATAATTTATTTTGACAGTACGTTATACATTAGGTTAATACTTTGATATTTTGCTACTTAACACACTCACACCTCACCCCCTGTATAGGACTGTAAATTGCAAGCCATCTCATCTGCAGCTGTTGAAAGAGAAGCAAACCATTATGCATAGCAGTTTTGCACAAATTCAGCTTGTATATTTCTAAAGTATTGGCAAACACACTTACGTATCTGTGGGGTTTGCCCAGCCCTGGTCTCCTGGACCCAGGTGTCCAAGGTTCCACTCTTCCTTCCCTTCAGGTCATCATAGTGGTGATGAGACTGCTCACCAGTGTGGGGGATACCATTAGCACTGGTAAGATCCCTAGACAAATGATCCCAGGCCTCAGACTTACATTCTGAACACTGGTAATCACCCTGCAGCAGCTGGGGTTCATAGTCTTTCAGCAGGAGTCAAACACTCTGGAATCCTGCACACCCCACCTCTGCACCGAAAGAGAGCTGCGTCTCCAACACCACCAGGCATACCAACAGCCAAGTGAGACTCCACTGAATGGTATGAAATTCCAGCCTATTGGCCTTAATATAGGCAGCATTCCTACCCTTACACCACATACTGTAACTTTAAAAACGTGCCACATTGCTTAGCATCATGCAAACCAGTTCAGTGGAGCTGAGCATTGTGCAAACTCACACAACTCATGCTTCAGAAAAGCTTAGCAGCACATAAACATTTTAGGCCGTTGACCATGTTTAAGTAGTGCTTAGCATCGGGCAGCTTTTCTAAATATAACAATTTATTATTTTGAACTAAACTGCTGCTTTAGTCACGTCAAACATTTTCACAACAATATGATGGGCCAGGACTTGAACCCAGGACCTACTACAATGGAATGTTGTGACTCAACTTATCTCGCCCCTTGGATGGTAGAGCAATCCAGTATATCTTCACATATACTACTAAGGTGCCTGTTAGCATTGCTAAGCACTGCGCCACACAAACACGCATTAAAAGAAAAAAAAAATTATTGAATAATTGATTACATCCAGTTTCTATCTTTAGATATATGGCAGATGTTTACTCTGTATGTATAAATGCAGTTCAGCATTGCTAAGCACCGTGTGGTGCTGCACAAACAGGCAGATTAAAAAAAAAATAATTAAAAAAAAAAAGCTATTTATACAATAGAAGAGTACATTACAATGATTATCATCCTGTATTTACCATCTGCCCAGATTTTTTCCGGACAGACCTCAAGTACAGGACAGCTTCTACACTGTTGCTTGTTTGGATTCAATATCCAAGTTACTGTGATCTTCCTTGGCAGTGAGCCATGATTAATATGCATGGTGCGCTGCCGAGGCAGAACCTTAGCTGTGTACCCAGGTACATTCCATGTAGACTGTACACAGAGCCTACACAGATTTTATTGAATCCTGGAGAATGTTTAATGAAAATGAACACATTCATCCAAGACCATAAAACAGACATCATCGGAACTAATTATAGTAAAAATAGCTGCAAATGTAAATGCTTCAGTGAAAATCACATGACTTAAAAATACCAATAACAAAACCTGAAAAAAATATATTTAATCTATTGACTTTAAAAATTCATATTTATTTATTTATTTATTTTCTAGATGGCAATGATTAAGTAAAGCATTTTATATATACATGGTACAGGAAACACATATGACCTAAAGTATAATTGCTGTCATAATTCTTTCACTTCCAATTGATTATTATAACTTCCATCACTTCAATGAAGGAACAACATAATCCAAAAACATCAAAATGAAAGTTATTGAAGCTATTGCAATTCATATTGTGTCTATATAAGGCATTTTAGTGTCCTTATTTTTAATATCTGCATAGTGTTACTTTATATGTTCAGCTAACTTTCTCATAGTTATCACTATATTACAAACACGAACAACTGGAGCACTATGCATTATAAACTATATATTTACTGTAACACATAAAGTAGCCACTGATGTAAATAGTTTTATTAATATGAGGTAACATAATAAAACTTTTTCCCTGAGATTCAGTAAACTCTGTGTAGGCTTTTCACGATACCTACATGGAGTTTGCAAGTGTGCACAGTAATGTGCAGTGAGCAGCAATGTTAATTCCATATTCATGCCACACACCATGTTTACACATAAATAAGAACAGTTTTGTGGCTGGCAACAGTGCTGCCAGGCAGAAACCATGTAAATCAACCTGATTAGTAATCCTGTTTGCATCAGAGCACATTTGGCTACCATGTTTGCATGGAATGTCACAAAGATCACCAGGGCTTAACATATAAGTTTCCATACCTCTCAATCTCTTAGTGCAAGAAATCTGGACAAAGCCCAACATAATGGGGGGCAGTGAACCAGAAACAGGAACAAATTCTATATATTTGCATGTTTATACTTAGAAATGAATAATAAGGTTTGTGTTAAGATACATTTTCTGAAGGATTTAAAGTCTGAAACTCAAATGTATGTAATTATTTTATGACAACAGTGTTGAGATCATCCCAGTGATATGGCAGAAAAAACACAAATGTTATAAGGAACAGACCAAAAGATATAAGGCAAAAGTCTGGCCATACTGCAAAAATCTGGGCATTTGAGAAGTATGATATGCATATGGTCTACACAGTGCAGGACAGTGTATACAGCACAGAGTATTGTGAAATTCCATTTGTGGTATTCTTTATCAATGTTGTGTAAATGATCTGTAAGGGTACATGGACTGCCATGTAAAATAAACACTCAGGGAACCTGTGTGTGCTGAATTGGGACACACACATGAATTATAGGAATGAACACAGGGAAAGAAGATGGGTGAAACAACTTAATGTACAGCAGATGAGGGCATGTCAATGGGAGACAGTTGTAGCAGCAACACCAATCACATACCAATATGGTACAATAGGGACTGCATAGTGAAATGTGTATTATGTGATTGTCACTAAAGGTGACATAACAATGGGGAAGATGTCTCTCTGAGATAAGCATCCTTAAATGAGACCCTGGAGAGGTGGAGATATGGTCTAGAGAGGAGAGGAATGAAGGTCAGCAGGACTATGACAGAATATGTGTGTGTGAATGAGAGGGAGGCTAGAGGAATGCTGAGGATGCAGGGAGTAGAGCTGGCAAAGGTGAATGAGTTTAAATACTTGGGATCAACACTTCAGATTAATGGTGAGTCTGGAAGAGAGGTGAAGAAGAGAGTACAGGCAAGATGAAGTGGGCAGAAAAGAGTGTCAGGAGTGATGTGTGACAGATGGGTACCAGTAAGTGTGAAAGGGAAGGTGTATAAGAGGGTAGTGAGACCAGCTATGTTACATGGATTGGGTGTAATGAGGATGGACAGGATTAGGAATCAGTATATTAGAAGGTCAGCTCACATTGGATGGTTTGGAGACAAAGCCAGAGAGGCAAGATTTCATTGGTTTGGACATGTGCTGAGAAGGGATACAGGATATATTGGGGAAAGGATGCTAAGGATGGAGCTGCCAGGTAAGAGGAAAAGCAGAAAACCTAATATAAGTTTTATGGATGGAGTGAGAGAGGACATGCAGTTGGTTGGTATGACAGAGCAAGATACAGGGGGCAGGAAGAAATGGAAACAGATGATCCACTGTGGTGACTCCTAACAGGAACAGCCATAAGAAGAAGAAGAAGACCACAGCTCAAGTCTGTTTGAATTGTCTCAGGCAACACTTTATAGCTGATGATAGCAATTTCTGGTGAGGAGAATATGGTAATAACAGTGTCCCACATGCTAGTGTAAAAGGCATGCTGCAGTGTCAAGCAAGTCCACACACATCAGATGACCATAGTGAGATTAGAACCCTTACCTATCTAAGTACAAAGACTACAGAGCTCAGTACTTTATGCAAGCACCACTGCACAATTCTGACTTTTAAAAGGCTGTTGGATGACTTATAGTGGATGACATCTGCAGTGCATGTAGGAGAGAGGATGTTGGGAGGCCTATATGAAATGGATGTGTAGGCATGTGCAAGTGTCAAAATACTGGCAATTCATGGAACTGGAGTGGCAACTGCAGGATGCACACTTATGCTCTTCTGGCTAGACACACACACACACACACACACACACACACACACACACACACACACACAGACACGCGCGCGCGCACACACACACTTGACAGCAGTAAGAACAGAGCCCATACTTATTTATGTACATATAATAAAGAGCTCATTACTTTATGTAAGTGCCACTGCACAAGTCTGACATTTACAAGGCTGCAGGACAACTTATAGTGGATCACATCTGCAGTGCATATAGGATAGAAGATGTTGAGAGGACTGCATGAACTGAATGTGTAGGCATGTGCAAGTGTCAAAATATTGTCAGTTTATGGAATTGGAGTGGTAACTGTAAGATACTGTTCTGGATAGATACATACATACACGGTTGACTGCAGTGAGAACAGAACTCCTACCTATCTAAGGTACACACTCTATAGAGCTCATTAATTTAGACAAGCACTGCAGCACAAATCTGACTTTTACGAGGCTGCAGGGCAACTTATAGTGGATGACATCAGCACTGGATGTAGGAGAGAAGATGTTGGTTGGCCTGCATAGGTTCATAGCTTCATAGGTTCATAAGAGTTTCCTAGGCTATTGGCCCTAGGACTTTTACAAGCCTAGCCATGTAAAAACCCAAGTACCCTTATTGAGCATAGTTAGATGTTTGTTGTTAGCTGTTTTTTGATAAGCACTGACTGCCCCTATCCATGAGGGACATATGTGCTATGTCTGGGGTGAATTTATAATCACTTATCCAGTTATCAAGGTTGCACTTGAATAGGGTCATTGAGGAGCACCACTTCACATGCAGTGGGACCTAGTCCAGGGCAGCAGCAATCGCAGGGTGATATATCCGTGTCTCCAGCTTGTTCTGCTTATGACACATACTAGGTTGAGATCCCTGGAGCAGGTTATTCTTGTTCCATTAGATTTGTGGATGTCCAGTATTTCTAGTAGGACAGGGTCTGAGACTACTCTGTAGGTCAGGCATAGGTCTCATCTCAGCAGCCTCTGTGATACTAAGTACAGTGACAGGTTTTTCTTTCTTTCCATGTATGTCATGTTTTGGAGGTCCTGGATTCTCCGGGTCAGAAACCTTTGTTATTTCTCCAGCTGGACAGCAGAGCTATGACATCTCTGGTCTTCGATGTAATACCATTATTTATGAGGTGCACAATGTCAAATGCTTGTCTTACCACTATGGACATATAGTGATCAAAGTTTAGACTGCTATCAACCTGTGTTCCCAAGTCTCTCACTACTGATTTTGAGCTTAGAGGGGTTCTATATATATCATAATTAGCAGGGGTAGTTCTTTGCCAAAGGGGGCAATGAGGTTATTTTTGTATTAAGCTTCAGTGAGTTTGGTACCAATCATTTGTCTGTGTCAGCCCTTTCTGTAATATGTTAACATTGTTGAGAGACTCTATATGATTGTGCCTAGTTGACAGTCATCTGGAAACTTGGTAACAGGCCATCTACCTTCAACTGGACTTCAAAGAAATAGTTGCCAAACAATAGAGGGCTCTGCATAGATTCTTGTGGTTCTCCACTTGTAACTGGTCTACTGGTGGAGGTGGACTCCCAATCTTTGACAGTGTGCATTTTGTTGGTAAGTCAGTCGGCCACCCATTTCATATTGTATGGTTTAATCCCCAGATTGGAGATTTTCTCTATGATACCTGAATGGGGGATTGTGTCAAAGGCCTTGGCTAAAAAAAATAGGATGTATGTCCTGTTTTCCCTCATCCAACACTTTGAGTACATTATCAAAGAAGTCCACTATGTTTAAAAAGCTAGATCTACCCTTAATAAAACCAAAAAGGGTTGGATCAAGAGTGCTAAAGGTCACCTATGTTCCGGTAGATAAGGCCCATGATGATTCATTCCATAGTCATGCAGATAAGGCTGGTTAGGTTTATGGGTCAATAGTACCCTGGGTCAGATGACTGATGTGTAGGCATGTTCAACTGTGAAGATAGTTCTAGTTCTGATTGTTACCAGATTGACATGCATTGCATATCACGCAATATTTGATATTAATTTATGTAGTGTAGTTGATATATTTGTAAAAAAAGTACTGAGACACCAAGGTTGCAGTGCATGGGGGAGGCAATACATGGCTGCATTGTAAAAAAGTGACATGTTGTTAGATAGATCCTTCAGTTTGTTATGTTTCTGCATGTAGTTTCATGGCATAAAGAATAAATGGACAGTAAACAGCACTAATATATATTAATATGGACTTTGCATAACACAGTGGCGAGCAGCAGGTTTGCTCAATGGTTGGCAAAATGTTTGCATGTGCGAAATACATATTTCCATTACTTTTCCTGTTTGCACATAGTTAAGCAGTGCACAAATGTGAGCCACACTGCTAAAAGTCTGAGGGTTAGTACTGAGTCTATGAAAGACACCTGCTGCTTACCTGAATCTGTGGCAGCAGATGTAAATGCATTAACACATGTATGTTTGAGCCCAGATGATACTGGGTTCAAATCCAGGTATACCTAATACTTTTAAATAAACAGTGATAATGCAATGGCATGTATTATTTACAGTACATTCATGTGTTCTGTGTGTTGGCATAGCACAGCATGATTAAGTGGCATTGTGTGGAGGTAATGCTACTCACCATCAGTTGGCATTGGTAAAAGATGCCAAACTCTATGCAAACACAGAAGCCAAAGAGTGAAGGGTTGATAGGAATGTGGTGAAATGGGGAGGAAGCAGGGAGAAGAACAAAGAGAAAGCAAGACAGGAATGTACAGGAGGGAGGTAGGAAAGAACCAAAGCTATCAATTTCTTCAACAGTAAAAACAGATAATATGTGCAGAATATTAGCTGAATTTGGACTGTTACCTCCACAGAGAGAGGTGACAACAACATAATCCTGTTGTATAGCAAATTAGACAGAATCAAGTGTGTCAAGATGACATGTGTAAGAAATGGAAAGCTATGTATGGGACAATATTTTTTTGTGGGGCAGGTTCACATTTTTTTAAATTCAGTAAGAGAGGAATGCTGGGTAAGGGATGTAGGTATTTCTGAGTCAGCTAAGTTGGGTAGGCGAAGAAGCAAATGCAAACAAACAAGACAAACAAGACAGGGATGGTGAGAGGCACAAAAGGTTGGGGGGACACCATGATTGGGATGAGGGAGGGGACAACACAAGCTCATGCCCTTCAAACATGGAGACAGTGAGAATTGAGTCTTCACCCACTGGACTGTCACCACTGTCCCCTTACTCCACTGGCAACTGGAGTGCTTGATATCTTATCCTCCTATGCACTATGAGGGAGAGCAGCCTCTCCATCTGGCATAGATGTACACCAATGATGCAGTGCATTACTCTACTCACCAGTCCTGGCATCTTCAAGTGGGTGATGAAATCCCCATTTCCGCCACTGCTCTTGGAGGGTACCACTGCACCAGCTGCCTGGCCAGTACTACCTGTAGGCATAGGTAATGCAGGGGAAGAAGGGACAGTGTTGCCAGGTTGGGTGCCACAAGTGCTGGGCATTGGTGCTAGACCCAGTGGAGTAGGGGGCTAGTTGATCAACTGGGCCCCCTCACTATTCCGTGCAGTATTTAGTGATTTGGTACACATGAATGACATGTAGCCATTTTGACAATCCACAATAGAAAATAAGAAAGAGATTTTTATCTGAAGTATTATATTTACATATACATCCTAACAAATATACACTATACATACAGACAGTTGAATGTATTCCTTGAAATGTGCATATATTGTGCATATGCATGTTCCAATTGTATAGATTACAGTTAACAGCAGGACTTTTATGCCACTTGTATAGAGTTTCATTTAATGTAAATATTATTAAGAAATGCAGTACTGTGTTGTTGTGACTCATGCTATTTGAACCCAGAACCTCTGACTACAGTTGGTTTCTGCTACAGACTAATGCATGCATACTTGCTTTTACAGTTAGGACATGCATGCTGAATTTGCTGCAACTGTATAAGAAACTCAAAAATATATCTTTAACTTTGAAAGCTACAATAATACTTTTCTTGTGCTATATACATACCACTTGCAACCCTCAGTCTTTCCATTCGAGCAGCATGAGCACCTCGATTGAACTCTATTAGCATTATCTGGGGAAAGAACAGAAGGGCATTATGCATACTGGTCTTGTCTATATTTAGCTTTCTATGTATTACAAATACTCTCTTATTGTCATAGCTGCACAGCTGTGGGATATCTACAGTCTCAAATTCAGTCAATCAACAGTTGAGGGTTTCCCTTTTGTACCGTGTAGGTCATTAAAATGATGCCTACACTGTTCTCCAGTGTGTGGGATGCCTGAGACAAACTATTTCTTGCCTCAGATTTTTACTGAGAGCAAGAATAGTCCTCATGTAGAAGCCTTTGGCAGTGGCTCTTTACCAGGAGTCCAATAAATATCATGGACTCCTGGACACCCCTCTTCTGTGCCCTAAACTGGGCAGCTTCCCCACCAACTCCAGACACATCTAACACCTGACCTAGAGCAATTGAAAATGATGCTTTCCCGCTAATTCCAGTTATCATGTTTACTGGTAATGCATAAACCTGAGCAAAGATGGCAACCGTATTTTACTAATGTTAAGCAGAGCACAGCAGTGCCAAGCAGGGATGACATAAATATTTGAAATCAGAATGTTAATCTGACACTTGACATCAGTTTGAGGGTGTCTGGTGATGTTGCTTGGAAATATGTATTGAAAATTGGAAGGTAACTGATAGGTGAGTTAAGTTTGCAAACATACAATGGGGACATAAATGTTGTAACCTGACATGTATTTCGGCTTTATACAGTAAAAAAATAGATTTTTAAATTGTGGGATTCAAACCTAGGCATAAGCGAGAAATCATTTTCTTCCATAGCATTGATTTTCCATCTTTACCACAGAAGAAGTGCTGCTCAGACATAGTCAGGAATGATTCATAAATATAGCTGACAGCTTGAGGTGTTACACGTGTATGTGTGTGACCTGACAAGGTTCTTGTATATAGAGCCAGTTGTGTATGTGTCTTATTTAATTGTGAAGACCATCCAAGTCCAAATAGTAGAGTTATACCTACAGAAATATAATAGAGAGTATACCCTCAGTCATATATCGGAAAACACACTAAAGGTGTCTTATCCTTTATATATATATATATATATATATATATATATATATATATATATATATATATATATATATATATATATATATATATATATATATATAATTCATATCTGCTCCACTATCTAAAGTGTTCTAAGTGAGATTAAATATAATGGGAAATGTAGCAACAGTAAAAATGTCTGGAATGTCCTGTATTAGAACCCTGGACTGTGTGTATGGCAGTCCTACATTTACACCTGTTGCCACAAAAATGTTGAAATAACCCTTTTCAATTTATCACTTCATAGCTATAAACTGTCCTGTTACAACAGTAAAATAGGTTGTATACCCTCTACTAGAAACCAGGACCATCTGTCCTCCAGCCCTACACATAACACCTGCTGCCACAGGCCTAGTGACATGACATTTCCATAAATTCCTACTCATTCTGAAGTTCTCTGTATTAACTGTCATGCAACACCACTTAGTGTGTTTGTATGGTCCCTAAAATAATTAATTGAATGCATCCATTTTTAATTATTGGCTGTCTGTGTCCTGTCTGCAGGTGTTTGATGACTGCAGCTGTTGGGGAACCTTGATAACCACTGCACAATGCCACTAAGATAGAAAGCAAAAATTGCAACAATGTATTCTTTTTGGCCTTTGCACTTTTAAAGATACCCTGTCTGCAGGTGTTCTGCAGATATTCTCTCTGCTTCCTGCATGGGCCACTAGTCCAGGTTGGTGCACTTCTAAGCATTGCACAAACCAGTTAAGCATAGCCAAATGTGTCATTCATTTTCTTCATTTCCCTTGTTTGAGCTAAGCTGGGCACAGAGCAAACACTGGTCAAAAAATAAAAAAAGGGAAAAGTAGTTGAAATAAAGAAAAGCAATCTATGATATAAACACTACAAAATCTTTGTACACATGAAATATTTCTACATCAGTCTGAATTTGAACTCTCACTCCAATGAGCCTTCAGAACACAGTGCCTTGCTGCTCTTTGCCACACAAACAGCTTTGCAGCAAGGAAATAAAATCATTCTATATACAACCAACTGAAACATCATCCACAGTACTAAGAAACCACAGAACAGTTATTTGTACATGTATAAATTCTGGATGTAGTGCACTGAGTGATTATGCAATCATTTATGACTATTGCTTGCAAAAATACAGCTCCATCTTACCTCTCTTTGTATCTTGCTCATTCTTGTTTTATCTGACAAGTAATCTGAGACATGCAGTCTATAAGGCATTCTATATCCTTGTCCTTAAAATGTGTGAGGATATTAATTGGCAATAATATACATTTGTCAACAATGGGAGGGGAGGTTGGATGTTAATGAACAGAACCTGTGAATTATGTGCTGCTTACTTACCTTTCCAGCCTTGATAATATTACTTACATACACTTTGTAAGTCTAACCTGAGACCCCCACCAAAGGTGGGACAGTCTGCATTGCTGTTGTATTTTCCTTCTCCCTACTAGTATTTATTCCCAATTGCAATCCATTAGCAACAAACTGAGGGAGTGCCTGCACTATGTTTACATCAACAACATGGAGTCAAGCATTTGGGATTCAGAAAATCAAATTAATTCACACCTTATTTGATCTTTGATATGCTAACAGCCCTGAATCAACACCATAAAAAGGCAACCATGTAGCTAGGGAACCTGAAGGTGAGGAGACTTGTGTATGTGGACAACACAGAAGAGGCTATTACTTTGGAATATATATGCACAGAAGACTACTGAACTTCAGAAGGTATGCTTTCATTTTTCAGCTATATACTGCAGATGCTGAAAGGTCATTTAAGAAAAATCTGTTTCATATTTATATAATATATTAATTAATAAATCAGTTTCATATTTATAGAATATATTAATTAGCAAATGCTACTGTTATCTATATGCATTACTTAGAAGTGTACAGATGGTGTGGACATGTTTGTCGGGGAATTTCACTGGTATACATGTTTGGTGAATGTTCTGTATTAAATCTGTACACGTTTCAGGGACAGTTCATTTGATAGCACTTTTAGCATTCCACTGATGGTGTGTTAGCAAAATGTGTCATTTTTCTGTTTTTTTGATGGTGGAGGAGCAAGGCTGCATTTCTATTTTGGCACAAACAAGGATATGTTGCTATTGTTACTCTCCTTTGTTTTTCAGCCATCCTTGCTTTGTGAGTGAATGTACTATGTCACAACCACACGATTCCTGTTGTTCATATTTCAAATATCTAGACTGTTTTATGTTTCTCCAGTGGGTAATACTGAAATGCAACCTTTTTCTGTTTTATGTGTGAACAGGTATTTTTTAGTTATATGATACTTATATGTATTATCCTTCTGTTGTGTTTCAGGATACCTAGGATTAAGGCACCCAGGTGTCTCAAGCCCCGCTCTTCAGTAACCCTGAGAATCAGATCATTGTGGAAGCTTTTAGGTTACATGGTGACTTTCTGCCTGAGAAGGGAAATGGAGATATGTCAGGCAGAATGCAAATTTAGCAGCAGATAGTAGCAGATGGGAATGCAGTAGGTAGACACAGCAGGACATATGATCAGGTGTGCCATAGAGCCACTGACATGATCTCATCTGCACAGAGGAGAGCAGCTGCAGTGGTGCATGATTGGATGGGTACCAGGCAAGCCTGCCACAGAGCCACCACTAACAGCAAATGAAGAGTTCCTGTCCACTGTCAGGGATCCAGGCAGCTGCCAGGAAAGTGTAGAACAGCATGTCCTTGACATTGTTGTTACTGTTTCAGGGACAGCAAATATGTTCTAGGAGGAGCTTCCAGGTAGGCTTATGTATCTCAATCTTTAAATACTCTTGTATAGTAAAATATTTACATCAATACTTTAGCTCTGCTTAACAAGAAATTGGTTGGGAGTGGTTGTAGATTATTACAGTTAACAACACATTCTGAATCATTACACAAGGGGCTTTGGTTGGGCTTGTTATCCAAATTCTTGTTAAAAGTATAGTTAATGGACATATAAAGGTCAAAAAGCTTTACCCCCTATGTTACTGTTAATTGTGAGGATGGTTTCCTTATCTTTTGCTTAACGTCTTCCAGGATCATCCAGCTTAGGGAGCATATAATCATCTGCACATGGTACAGCAAACATTTTTATGTCAGTATTGATAAGCAGTTCAAAGAAATATTTAGTGTGTGATGTTGGTGTCAGGACTGTTGTGTATATTGCTGTACTGTCTATAATAGTGGCACCACTGTTAGTTTTGTAGCATATATTGGACTAGAGTAGTGTAGGTATTAATATTTTCCTGTGTTTGTTGCTTATTATCACTGCTGTTCCTGACAGTGGAAGCGTGAGACTTCTACTACCTGATGCCAGAGTATCAGCAGACCTTGATAATGATGGTGGCCAAACAGACGCACAGTCAGGGGCTGCAGAGGTTGAGTCTGATACTGAATTTGACATACATCTATCCCCTGTACTTCCATCAGACAGAGCCAGAAGGCCTACACCTATCCATGCTAGTGAGCACTCAGATATTGGATAGGTGGAGGGTGAGACAATTGATAAGGGAAGTGTGGTTACTGTGGCTTGAGTGCCTGTTGTCTCTGGCCATAGCCAAAGTGTGGGCTAGATGCTATGCAGGGGGGTGTTAGGGGTGTTTGGAGGAGGACTGATGTCCATCCTCCACCTGATCCATGTGTCTCTTCCTGCGCCACTCAACATATGTTTATGGCCATCATGGAGGCACAGGCATATTTCCATAGGTCCTCCAGAGAAATGCTTAAGGTTGTAGACATGGCACATGCTGACATGCATGACTGCCTTCACTATGTTGCCAATTCAATGGATCTTATGAATGACACATTGGAATTGGTGGTGTCTGTGATAGAACATCTGCTGGGAGGGGAATGGGATCCTTGTGGCCATAGATCAGCCACATCATCTGTGCTAGTCAATGTGGCCATGCCCAATCATGCACCCATAGTGGCAGTAATTCCACTGCTCCATCAGTGGTAGAGATGTCAACACCCAGACATGGCAGGCTATGGGGTCATGGTCCTGGGCATCCTCATGAGGAGAGCTCATCCAAAGACATCAGTCATGTTCAGGTAGCAGCATTGCATCTGACCATGGGTGTGGATGTGTCAGTACAACTCCTAGCAGAGACAGTTCTCATGGTCATGTATAACAAAAATGAACTGCCATTTTACCATGCACAGCTCACACCTGTCCGACATGCCAAGATATTGAGTAGTACAGAGCTTGGCTGCATTCATGGAGACACTCATACACCAATTTCACCTGGAGAATCCATACAGAAAGACACACACAACAGTTACATGGTTCAGCTGTGAAGCTTAAAACTCATTTTGTCGCTCTGGCCATTTGTTATGCTATCCAAATGTCTGCCTGCTTCTCTTTCTTACTCACAGACACTCACTGACCTTTTGTGTCAGCCTAGGCTTCCTGCCCCCTCCACACACACACACACACATACACACACACACACACACACACACACACACACACACACACACACACACACACACACATCACAAAACACTCTGTGCAAGTGAAGATAACTGCCATATCCCTGTTTTCTATCTTTTGGATTCAGAGATACATATGCTTTGTGTCTGATGCCCAGGGTGCATAGCTGGCTTAGTGCTTGCTATATCTGCATTTGTGATGTTGAAGTGGTAATTGTACCTTTGACTTATATCGGTCTTAGAAAGTTAGACAGTTAATAGCATCAAACTTTTTTGCATCAGTATTGTTAATGATCTTGTGAGGGTTGTGAAGTCTGAAACTGAAATATTTCTCATTACTTTCTAACTTCTCTCTTTAATGATTTTCCAGTACAAATGTGTGGACTGAGGGCATTCAGTGACCATCAGTACTTTTGAGAGGTATGAGGTGTGTGAATTTTGATGCCTGAGACCTACTACTTAATAATGGACACATATAAGTCCAGTAACTCTCTACTGTCACATGTTGAGGTCATTTATGTACAAATCTCCCATTTTTACTTGCTTACACTACCAAGTAACAACATGCAAGAATATGCCAGAGATTCATATTATTATACAATACACTCCAGGTTCAACACTTACCTTGTAAATCCAGCAGTTACAACAGTTTTACTTCATAGCTGACTCTGTCTGATGCAAGCAGTACACAGCCATTACATGGATAGGTAAAGGTCATGAGCATTGCCTGTCATCAATATTGATATATGTATGTGTATAGGAGGAATGTATTTGCCTCTTAGGTGGTGAGTGAGTGTGCTAGGCATTGTCCCTTACCCAATGCAAGGGCATATTACTCCTATATTTGCCTACACCCACAGCAGCTGCTGGTTCCCCCTGTGACGTCTCACCTGAGTATGGTTGCATTGACCTTTCCATTGGTGGTGGGATGTATGCCCCTTGTTGATCCTGTTGAAGTTGTTTTCTCAGGATGATATTGTGTAACATGGCACATACAGTGAATATTTCAGTACATGTACATGGATTGCACTGCAGGACTCACCCAGATGTATTTAGCCATGGGAACTGGGACTTCAGCAGTCCAAATACATGCTCTATGTTATTTCTGGTTTGAACATGTCCTTCCCTTTGGTGTTCTTCAGCAGGTGTGTGCGTATGTGTGTGTGTGTGTGTGTGTGTGTGTGTGTGTGTGTGTGTGTGTGTGTGTGTGTGTGTGTGTATGTGTGTGTGTGTGTGTGTGTGTGTGTGTGTGTGTGTGTGTGTGTGTGTGTGTGTGTGTGCGCGCATTTCTGATGGATGTTATGAGCCATGGTTGCAGTACATAACCTGCATCGTGCAGTAAATGACCGAGTGGAATATTCCCCATGCTTAGCATCTGACATTGTTGGGAGGTGTACTACATATGTTGAGTTGTGGTAACTGCCTGGGTTGCCAGCACACACATTTAAGATGATTCCCTTGGCATTCCACCCAACTTGGCAGTTACTAGAGTGGAAGCCCTTTCTATTTATATAGAGCCTTCCCTGTTTCCCAGGTGGTCCTTAATTTTACATGTGTCAGTCTATGGCATCCAATGCTTCAGGGTATTGTGCTACAGGATAGAACTCCCTCATATTTCAGGCCCTGTCCTCAGGAATACAGGGAAAATATATGTGGTCATTGGCATGTTGGAACTTAGCATTCAGGAATTGATGGAAGATACTGGATGGTGATGCCTGTGACACTCCCAGGATGTCCACTGTTGGTCTCTGAAAGGTACCTGTAACTAAAATTCTAAGTGCTACAAATACCTTTGTTTCCACTGGGATGGGTTCCTCTCGGTTTGCCTGGCTCTGAGTTGAGGATGTCAGAGGTTGCAGAGTTCTTGTAGAGTGTCTCTATCCACCCTGTATTTCTCTGCAATTTCCATATCATGTAGATTGTGATAAGTTAACCATGGTCTGAAAACTCTTGTCCTTCTTAAACTTGGTCTATTAGCAGTAGCAGCAGCAGCATAAATTTCAGCCTGTTACACATACACATGAATTAAAACAACATCAGCCCCTAACATTGTTTCTTTGTAGACTCTTTTCAGTGGCTCTATTCCAATAGGTTTTGGAATTTGCAGAGAAAACCAGCACTGAATCTAAACAGTTGTTTATAGCTTGTTGAATAGTTTCTCCAGCTTAGATTGGTTGATTAACATACGATTCAGCTGCTTAAACTGTAATTAACATGCCACATTGTTTACCTTGTTTGTGCAGCTCTGCACAGCTTTACACACTGTGTTGAGCCACAATATCAAACAGTTTGCTACCATTTGTGCATTACGCCACACCACACACACAGTATAAACAGACCCTGTAGGCTTTATTGAGTCTGACTGCCTGTGTTAAAAAAAACTTGTGACATTTACACTGAGTGAAAGTATAAACTCACTGGTGGAAACACTTTTATCTTGTTTTTTAATAAAGAAAGTAATTTGGTTCATTGACTCATGTTCAGTAACAGTCTTTAAATTAACTGTATTCTAAAAATAAAGTGTTGTGCTTTTCCAACAATTTTAGCAGTTTAAAATGTCTAATTATTGTTGATAACTTCTTTAATTTTCTGATGAAACTAATGTGGACTGGAAACACATTGTTTGTGTGTGTCTTCTAATAAATCCTTTCTTAGGACCAAACCAATAACTAAAATAGGTGGAAAACACCTTTCTTTTCTATTAATCACTTCATTGGCTATGATATCAAAAAATGTAAAATTATAGCTTATGTCTAAAAAAATCCTCCTTTAGGAATTCATCTTCCCCTAGATAACTATCTAAAGTATGAGACGGCCAAGAAGGTCTTACCATCTGCCCTTCAGTGACATTTTTTCATGAAACTGGGATGCAAACTGTTAGCATGAAAATAATTATCAAGAAAAGTTGGTTTTCAATAAAAGTTACTGTCAAATGACTCACTAACAGTGTTCACTGTGATTTTTATATATAAAGAAGTGACTGATGTTCTTATATCCTTACCCAACATCTAATGAATTCACTGATGTTCCTATATCATTAACCATGAGGTGTGAACAATCAGTGGTATTGCTTAATGTAGCAACAAACTTTGACAAAAAATGTTTATTAACATTCCAAACAAAGAATAAATCATAGATAAATCAACAAAATGTTTGTATAAAACCACATGATTGAAAAGAGGAAGTATGTTTAAAAAATGACTTTCCTAGTTAGTTATGATGAAGTTGGTAAGAACTGGAGCTGCAGTGGCACCCACAGCCACCCCTTTAATTTGATGGCAAATGATGTAATTAAAAAATGCTAAAAAGTAACTTCGGTCAACAAGCACAATGTTAATTTTATTGTACGGAAAGTCATTATTAAAACTAAGATACTCTGTAAGAAAGTCTAGTCTAAATTTCTGTAGGAATTGTAGTATACAAAGTCTGTACATCCACGGTTATCAGTATATTTTCATTGCCTCTAAACTTGTAAATTCACAGCAAATCTAAAAAAACACTATGAATCCTTGATATAAGAAGGAGCATTTTGCACAGCAGGGTTCAAAACTCTACGTAAAGAGTAACATATTGTTTTACATCTACCAGCAGCTGCTATGGGTCTAAAAAGTGGTTGCTCAGTATTTTTATGCATGATAGGTGCACCAAGTATTTGACTAATCTTTTGCTTGTCTGCATACAATGAAACTCATAAAGATGAAAATTTATGAATCCCTTCTGTAATTAATCTAATAAAACATTAATATATTATACCTAATGTTAATTATATTTAAATATAGACGTTTGCAAGAATCTTCTACTGACATTAGTTTCATGTATTCTACATACTTCACTTGATCCATTAAGACTGTACCATTTACTTTCAACTGACATTAGTTCCATGTATTTTACATAGTCACTTGATCCATTAAGTCTGTACCATTTACTTTCAAGTGACATTAGTTCCATGTATTTTACATAGTCACTTGATCCATTAAGACTGTACCATCTACTTTCTACTGACATTAGTTTCATGTATTCGACATACTTCACTTGATCCATTAAGACTGTGCCATTTACTTTCTACTGACATTAGTTTTATGTATTCTACATACTTCACTTGATCCATTAAGACTATATCATTTACTTCACATACTTTCATGACTCAAACACCTTCACTCCAAGTCAAATTTAATATAGTGTCTTATGCCACCATAGTAAAATCAAAAACTTGTAAGACACTCATTTGCTTAAAATATTCTGAATATCGTTGTCACACATTTTACCGAAGGCATATAATGTCAACATCAGTTGCTGATTAAAATGACTGTGGGCAGGATTCACGAAGGCTTGCACGGAGTGTAAGAGATGTGCAACACTCCATGCAAGCCTCGCGATCCAGGAACAGCCCTAAACTCCGTGTAAGAGACCAGCTAAAACGTCTCTTACACGGACTGGGCGTGGACATGCTAAATACCTCACTTGCAGCTGAAAGGTATGCAAATGAGGTATATTAGCGATCCACGAAGCAGAAACCAGTCCGTGTAAGAGACGTTTTAGCTGCAGAAATGTACTCAGTTGACAACTGAGTACGTTTCTGCAAATTCCACAACGGAGCCATGTCAGCTCCAAATAAGGGTGCATATGACTCAGGCAGCATGCCAATGGCCAAATACGTGGCCATTGGCAAAATAACCCGATGCAAAAATATTAAAAATATAATTTTTTTTTCGGCGATCGCTGATGTTTAAATCCAGCGCAGCCCCGCGCAAACAGGCTGCGCTGTATAAAACCATAAAAAAGAAGGTTATAAACCCACACATGTGGGTTTCATGCAATACATGGAATGACAATGCAGGGACCAGCAGACCAAAAACAACATGGCCACCGTGTAGTGGTTGCTAAGGGGGGAAGCTGAGTCTAAGACATGTAACTAAGCATTAGTAGGCAATCTCATGTAAATGAGGGTTAGGATACTGAATCTCACAGTCACATAGCAAATGAGCACAGTCTGAGTAGTGTAAGAGATACATAAGGGGGAGGAATAGAGTAGGAGATAGGTGACATTACAGGGGGGAATGGTAGAAAGAAATGCAGTTCATTGGAGGTCAGTGTAACCTGACAGATGACAGACACAGATCATGGAAAGAGGTGTGCCACTAGATAAGTCAGGGAAAGTCAAGAAATGGAAGGTGTACACTGTTACTTACACCAAAGTTTCTTGCTGGGCGTGCATGCCATGAAGCGTGAGTAGGGCAGTGTGCGCGCGTGTAAGGCAGACTGACCATGTGGGAGCATGTTGGGAGATGTTTAACACTGTTTGCGCTGGTGTGCGCGTGTGTAGGGCAGGCTGAGTATGTTGGAGGCTGTTGGCAGACGTGTAACAGTGTTTGCACGGGGTGTGTGTGCGTTTTAACCTGAATAAGTAGATCCTGAACCATGTAAGCACGTGTGCGCGCATGTAAGCCACTGTGAGCATGTTTCTGATGGTATGCACGTTGCTCCCCCCTGAGGAAACAGAAAGGAAAAAGGAAGCAACAAAATTAATAGGAAGCTAGCAGGAATAACTGCTGAAGCTAGCAGGTGAAAACAATTAGAAGCAGGCAATTACACAGGCAGAATAGTAGCCCAGCCCAGCACTTAAAACTCTGCAAACAGTAGTGCAGGATGTTTCTCTTAAGAGACACTGCAAGACAGGAGTAAGCTAATAGAAGTGAAAATTGAAAAAGCTTCACTCAGAGCAGAAATGTTAGGGGCTGCCATAGCTGTCATAATGAGACATAGGCGACTTGCTGAGGGTGGTGACAATGCAGATGGTGCCAGACAACCCACAGTGAGGAGACGGAGAAGAGTGTACAGGCCCAGGGTCACCTACCATGGGTTAAATGAGCTGGAGATAGTAGAGCGCTATAGAGTGGACAGAGAGCTCCTGCAGCAAATTGTTGAGCTGTGCAGGCCACGCCTCACACACAGAACCAACAGAGGGGAACCCATCCCAGTGAAAACCAAGGTATGTGTTGGCCTAAGAATACTAGCAACAGGTACCTTCCAGAGACCAACTGGGAATATGATGGGGATATCACAGGCATCAGCCTCCAGGGTACTGCACCAGTTCCTGGATGCCATATCAGCACATGTCGGTGATCATGTATATTTCCCCAATGCCCGTGAGGTATTGGCCAGCAATATGCGTCTCTTCCAGCAAATAGCGGAATACCCTGAGGTGGTGGGTGCAATAGACTGCACGCACATATGCATCAAAGCACCAGCCGGTGAGCGGGGTAGGGCCTACATTAACCACAAGGGCTTCCCCTCCATCAACTGCCAGGTCGTGTGTGATGCCCAGGGTATAATAACGAATGTGTGTGCTGGCTGCCCTGGGAGTTACCACGATTCCTACATCTGGCATTTGACACAGCTGTACCAGACATTTGCCAATGGGGACATCCCACATGGACACCTAGTGGGGGATGTAGGTTATGCACTGGAGCCATGGCTGATGACACCCATCAGAAACGCACACACACCTGAACAGGAATGCCATAATGAGGCACACGCACAAACACGTAATGTAATAGAGCGTGTGTTTGGGCTGCTCAAGTCACGGTTCAGGTGTCTGGACACATCTGGTGGAGCCTTGCAGTACACACCAACTACATGTACCCAAATTGTCATGGTATGTGCTATGCTACATAATATGATCTTGCAAAAACAGCTGCAGCAGGACCAGCATAGGGCCGGGCCAACCAGCCCCCCACCATTGCCAAGGCCATCACAGGCAGAGCATGACTCGCAGGAGGAACAACCTGAGCCTGCCCCAGTAGGCAGAAGGAGGTGTGCCCAGTATGCCCTGGCCTTGGCAAAGAGGCAACGCATAGCACATACACTGGCTCAGTAGGAACCCTGGGAATGATACCCTCTCTGACTCACTCAAATAATAACATGGATGCCTAAAATGACATGACCTGCTCACAAACATGTACAGGGAAGTGTAATATGCGCATCCGACAGAGGCAGCCCTGCAGCACCACCTGAGGCATGAATGCCATGTGTTAAGTAATGTAACACCATGTACTATATGCACACCTGAGCACCCTGACTAACATCCACCCTCACCAAGCATGAAGCCACAAAATGATGATGGGATGATCAAGTGCAATAACTGTCTGAAGTAATGCAGTTAGTCAAAGGGGAGCCAATGTGTTTCAGGCTGGGAAGACATGCGGAGCATGACATGATGCACCACCTGCTAGGGGTGGCGTGCACCTATCATGCCATGCCCCATGGATACTGGCAAAGGCTGTCAGTAAACACAGCATGCCCTGAATAGGTAAGTCTCAAAACACAAACCCACCTTCATAGGTTCCACAAGGGATAGGAACCTAGATGTAATGCTACCCAATGCCAGATGTCTAAACAGCAAGATGTGTGCAGTGTAAACGCACACATTATGGAGAATGTAGATACCAGTCCTGTAATAGAGAACTGGGTCAAGGCTCACATCAGAACCCTAACACTACCAGGTCAAACCTCATACTGTGCTGTACAGCCGCAAAACATGGAACAAGCTACAAAAGGAGGGTGACTAGCAATAAATGTCAAGGATAACCACACCCCCATGTTGGTACCACAACAAGAAGCAGCATGGATTAGCCATGGTCAAGCCCCCCAAACCACATTATATTGCTTGACTGAAAATACCCAGACATACACCGGGAGCATTATACTAGCACCAACACAGTAGGAGAAAAGTTCCCAGAATCCATAAACCAAAATGCCCAGGAACAATGTACCACTCCCGCAAGAGGGGTAAGCATACTGGATGTGATAATCAGCAACATGTGTACTGGATGGCAAGATGAGAAGTGTACCCCTCACTGGTAAGACTAGACCATAGAGTAATCACACTGGATATACACATCCTGACCCCAGTCCCTGGCCAGAATACCACAGTGAAAAACATGTGTAAAGCATAGGTTGCAGCCCTCCAAACTGATGTTGAATCCACGAAAGGCCCTGTGCAAGTGCAGAATATGGGACACACCACAGAATATGTTATACAGGCATTCCATGAACACAGCCAGGAATGCTTGGAGTATGCAATCACAAATAACAACAACACACAATGCCATACACGCAGGCATCTGGCATGCTGGACTCCAGCCATTACCAAACCATGCAAGAGAATGAGGAAGCTACCACATGATAGAGCAAACATAAAAAGGGAAGTAATCACTGACCAGTAGTATGGCAATAACATATGTCTACACATACAATCCACTAAGTCCAGCCACAACAAGTAGAATCTGTGAATCCAGAGGCAATGTGACACCAGTCCCAAGTACACAGACAACCACAACACCCCCCAATAAATACAAATATATGTGATAGACGCAACCATGTATCCAAATCAGAGGTTTAGCTCCACCAACTCAGTACTGTCAAAACTAGTCAGGAGGAGAAGGTAACTACATACACCACAAACCAGTCCCACATAGACCTACCACAACTGTAAACCAAACACATAAAAACAGACAAATATTTCCGGAGGCCTTAATTACAAACACACCACACCAACAGAAGCCTCCAAAGCAGATCACAAGCAACCACAGCCTTCAAATATAGCACATGCAACGAATAGTATGAAAAGCTGGTGTGCCAAACAGTCACAGGCCAGAAGGAGAAACAACATGCCTGAAACAGTTTTAATACGTGTCTGTATAGGCAGACACACTGCTGTCCTACTCACCAGACTGAGCAAGGGAAAGAGTAGAGTAAGCTGCCTGTAGGCTGCCGTAAAATGCCACATAACACAAGTACGCAGGTCACCCCAAAGCAAGCAGAAATATGATGCACTCAATGTCCATGCTGGTGTGAATTACCTGAGATGTACCTCCCCTGGTCAACATGAAAAGAGACATGGATGGTCCCTCTGAGTATGTACCCCAGGCCGGTATGACACTGGCTGTGTGCAACATCCAACCCTCACCAAGAATGATGCCACAGTACAAACACAGAATGCTCATGTTTAACAGCTGGCACAGTTACAGCTGTCAGTCCAAGAGGGTCTAATGTCTGTCTGCTTGAGATGTAAAGCATGACAAGCCATGCTGCTGTTCCAGGGATGGCTTGCACCTGTTACCCCTGTCCGTCTGGATACTGGATAAGGCCTTTACCGCCTCCATAGAGCCATATGTAGGCAAGGCCAAAAATACTACCCACCACCCTAGAAAACATAAGTGGTAGGAAACATAAGGGTAATGCTGACCAATGCCAGATGTGTAAACTGCAATATGCATGCCCCTGAGGCACTTCCCATTATGGAGAACATCGATGTCTGTGCAGTGACAGAAGCCTGCTGCAAGCCTAGTGATAGCACACCAGCACTACTAGGTTATACCACATATCATGTGTTATGGCCCCAACACCTGCACCAAAACATCAAAGGACGGGGAGTATCCATATGCAGCACAGACACCCATATGGCCAGGTAACTGACAATGCACAAAGCAGTGGAGACCACCCATGTGCACCTAAGTGTAGTCCAAACTGCTGTACAGTCTGTAGCATGTGACAGACCACACTCTCACACACAAGAACTCCACCCAGACATCCCGAAGACACTGGACAGTATGAATGTCCCACCAAATACCAGACAAGGTACACACAAATTACCACATAGGTGGCAAACCATTATGTATGCAAGGAGTAATCAGGGACCTAGGGACACAGGTCGACAGTAATCTGTCATGTGACACTCACAATGCCAATGTGGCTAGGAAGATTGTCGATACTGGACACTGTATCATGAAAGGATTCACATCTACATCAACAGAGGTCACTGTGCCGCTGTACTGTTCCCTTATCAGACCCATAATCTAGTGCAATGACTCATATGGGATGTACCGTACGTGACACCTGCAGCGGTTTGGAAGACCTCATAGTTACCCCACCAACAGGATAAAGGGTGTGAAATATATGTCATATGCTGCCTGGCTGTAGACACCCCAGCTGAATGCAGTCACAGACTGCCTACACAGAGGCATTGTATGTCTGTTGTACAAGGCCACGTCCAACACAGGAGTAATGGACATGCTCCACCACAGGAAATCAAAGCCATTGGAGCTGTGAGAGTCACAGATGTCAGCCTCAACACATAATGAAATAAGATGTGCTGGAGGGACAGATACATAAGCCAGAGGCTCCCCACACCCAGAAACAGGATCCCAATCCATGTTAGGCAGAGCCCCTCACTGACACCCCTCAACAGGAATATTGCCAAGTGGATGGATGATCGTACATGTATACTCGGGGTCCTCACTGTGTCACGACCAGACAGAGGCACAGTGAAGAAATTCATAAATGGTCATAATAGAACATAGCAAGGGGTGGCAAAAGACACACACACGCTGGCTAGGCTTACTAATGACCTAGGGTGTATAGCCTAGTATGAACCCATGAACCTATGAAGATACAAAACGTACAGGACACTAAGGATAATCACAAGGCTTCCCCAACTGATGGTAGGAACCATGTTGGGCATCCACAGATATGCTCCGAATCACACAGATATTACAAACAACATACCAAACACACACACATATTGCTAACATACAACCTGTCAGGTGCAGTGCAAACACCCCCCCCCCCAAGTGCAAAACACCTATCCCAGCAGACTGATGGTCCCCTGACATTGCAGATGCTGAGGTAACAGCCATCATCTGCAAAGCAGAACACACAGCAGAAAAGGTATGTGATGGTGTCTTGGGCTGAGGCCAACATGGACTCCAAGTATAATGGAATGCCAAATCACACTACTGCCCAATGTCAGCCGTACCACAGGATATGTACCCAAAGAGCAGTGTACAACAACAGTGGTCCATCACAACAAAGGTGTTGCCTGAATGGATACTGCAAACTACCACCCCAGGATCCTGACAAGCTTGTTCTGCACAGCTATGGAAAAGATCAGTATGTACCGCAGACAGAAGGCTATTGTGGACCTACTGATACTGGACCCTACACAGTGTGGCTGTCGTAACTGCAGATCCTTCCCCTAAACATGTTTGACCCATTTGAAGCAGTCATTAAGGTCATTGATGAGGGCAATGTGGTCCACACAGCGTAGCTGGACCGTGCACATGCTTCTAGACAATACCGTACAAGTTCAGTATGGATATGTTCACCAGCTTAAATATATACCCCTATGTCAGTAGAGGGGTTGCAAACCAGACCAAGGACAGAACTGACATGGTCAGACATGCCACATCCATGTCAGACTACAAAGCAGATATGAGTGGCATCACACAAGGCCTGGTCTTGGCCCACCCCCCGTTCTGTATATATGTCGCATAGGTATAGGCCAACATGGAAGGACTGTGACTGAACGTGTATGCAGAGGAGTACAAACAGCTCACCATATCCGACCCCCAGCTGACACAAGCAACCCACAACAGGGCCACCTACAAACAGACAACTGGAGCCTTAGCCATGTCAGCAAGCTAATTGCAGAACTGTGTATAGACAACCACTGTGGATATACAGTAAGTGCCCACAAATTACCACACAGGTGTTAACCCATGACGTACCTAACATGTAATGTGAGACCTGGGTACAAAAGGTGATAGATATCCTGCAGTGGACAAACATGTGGCTGTAGTGTTCACAGAAACATATACTATATACCCACCCAAACATGAAGGTTGGCAGATGTAGATAAGGGGAACTCACTGTGGCTCTGCAGTCATCCTCCATCAGTGTCACAATTGACTACAATAGCCCCTGTGGGATATACCGCAGCAGACACCTCCATCAACTGTAAAGACCACAACAGTACCCCACCAGGAGTAGCAAAGACCATGAACAGATGCCATGTGTTGCCTGAGTAAACAAACTGCAGCCCCACACACCGCCATACTGCCCAGCTACAGGCAAGCTGTGCCTGATGTATGAAGCCATGTCCAACCTGGAATCAATGAACATGCTGCACCTTGTACAATCTGAATGGCAGTGAGCTATGCACATGAGAGACCTGAACCCCAGCACTGACATACATAGGACAAGCTCTACAGAATGATCCATAACACAGAAGGCACCCCCCACTCTTCCGTAAACTCCTGGTACAGGTCAGCCAGAGAGTCACATATCGACACCCCTCAAGAGGAATCCTGATGAGTGGATGGGAGATGGTAGGCTAACCCTGGGTATCACTGTTATGTCAGAGGTAGATGGAGGCACAGTATACTAACCATGACATATGCCATGGCAAACTCCAGTTACAATGTATGGCAAAGGACAAACACACCCTGTGACTAGCATCAGAAATGGCCTAGGGAACATTGCTAGTGTTTGCCAATGTCCACCCATGTTGTGGAATACACTAGCAATGTTGGACGAGCCTGGTGTAGGTAGTCCATATCTGAACATAATGCAACATGGTCATATGTGCACAACTGGCCCCTACACAGTCTGTTGTGCTCACTATGAAGATGTCAAGCAGTCATACGACTAAAGCCCAGGATACTGTCCACCACAGTGAAAGTACTGAACCAGTACACTATACGGTACTACAGTGTTAGGTCATTATGAAAGTATGTTGAGAACTGTCTGCAAAGTATCCCATGCAATCCCTGCAGGCACAGTATAATCCCTGTTGTGGCAGACACGAAGCAGTTGGCCAGTTAGTACACAACATGACACCCAACACACAACCATAAACGTGAGATATTGTTGAAGTTCACACACACCCAAATATGTGGTGGACTTCAGAGTGCAACATATGGAAAGCTCACACTGGGCATGCTCGCACACTTTGATAAATGAGGCATATGTCAGACAACATGCCATGGAAAGGCTGAACTGGGCATGCTCACACACTTAGGCCATATCTCCGTTTAGCAGTTGGCCACACATATCTGGTATTTGTACGTGTCAGTCCAGAAACCAACCACAACACAGCAATCTGCCCAGTGCACACAGTAAATGACTACAGAGACATAAGTGATAGAGTGGATCGCCGTCATATGCAAACATCTTCCACAGATACACAAGTTGGTCATAGGAACAGGGAATGCTATGGCAATAAAGACCTGCAAACAGTAGAACAGCACAACAAATATTGTGCATCCGACAATTGAACATATGGGTGTAGAGGTCAATACTAGGCTTGTTGCCCTAGGGAATGACAGCTCAGCCAGAGTGTGCTTGGCATCTGCATCCCCAGGACAGTAGGCTACTGTGCCACTGTAAAGTAGGTCACAGAAGGCAACATGTGAGGCTAGTGAGCTGTGCTTCTGTCAAGCAGGGGCACCGTGGAGGTCCCAGGGATTGAATGTGCTAAGCCACAGCCATGTTGTCAGTGTGTGCTGGGAGAGGGTTGCTGAGGATCTCTGACAGTTGGTGTCCATCAATAACAGACTGAGGGAAGCCCTATCTGCATTTTCTGGACGATTCCACTGTCAACACTGTGTTGGAATGATTATGTGTGAATGAAGTGCCATGCTGGAACTGTTCACAGATGTCCTCCCTCTGTAGGCTACAGCTCTGCAATGTATTAGCTCACTCTGTCTGTTGTACGGCGCATATATGGCTGGTGTACAGCTGACAGGTGTCTTGTTGTGGAGCAGTCATGGGTATATGTGGGATAGCATGATCAATGCAAACCGTACACATGCTCATAGAATGCAATTGTCAAGGATTATGCTGAGTGGCCAGTACAGTCCCCCAGCATGGGTCATCTGAAGTCGTCCACCCCAGTCTTCACAAGTGTAGAGTCTGCTTGTGCTAAATAAAGTTTGTGTGCAGTGACAATCTTGCCTAGGGGTGGAGATGGGATATGGATGTCCAGGGAAAGGTGGGTATGGTCAGATATCAACAATGGTGGTCTACCTCTGGTGTGGAACAGTGAGTACCCACGTTGCAGATGGACAGGTGCAATATGTATTCCCCCATGTGGCTGTGGTGTGTGGTTCTGCCATAGCACATGGACCCACAAATTGTAGTGGCTGTAGGGTAAAGTGGTAGAGGCCTGAGTAGCTCTCACACACAATATGCCTGTACCTGATGTTAACAACTGGAATGGTGTATGTGAACACCTGCATATCCCGGCACTGTTCCCAGGGAAGCTAAGTGTGTGTCCTGGATGTGGGTGTGGTTTTCTGGACTGGTTGTGTTGTGTGATACAGGTCCTGTGGTTACAAAGCATGGTATAGAACATAACCTGCCAGTGCGATGTGCATATCTGACCCTGACGTAGGTGGCTGCAAATGCATATATATGCTATCCCCCACCTGACAGGTAGTACTACATGTACATACCTCTGTAGAAATAAAGATGTTAGCACCCTATAAATACTGCAGGTGCAGAACAGCTATCCTGTAATTCAGATAGTGTGCTCTGCTAATGCATCTCCCTCAAATGTCATAATATAGTTAGGTAGGGGTTTGAATCCTGCAAATGCTCAGTGTGTGTGTGTGGGCAAGTGGGGTTTGTGTGTGTGAGAGGGAAATGTCCCTTTTGGCAACTGGGAAAACACACTACAGGATGCACATTCCCCTTTCTAAACACTGATGATGTCAGCACCCTATAAGTACAGCAGGAGAAGGGAAACCTTCCAATAATGTGAATAGCGTGCTCTGCTAATGCATCCGTCTCGAGTATCATAACATAGGTAGGTAGGGGTTTGAATCCTGTAAATGGTCAGTGTGTGTGGAGGGCATTAGTGTGTGTTCAAGACTGTATGAAAGAAATATCCCTTTTGCCAACTAGGAGAACACACCACAGGATGCACATTCCCCTTTCTAAACACTGATGATGTCAGCACCCTATAAGTACAGCAGGAGAAGGGAATCCTCCCAGTAATACGAATCGCATGCTCTGCTAATGCATCCGTCGCAAGTGTCATAACATACTTAGGTAGGGGTTTGAATCTTGTATATGCTCAGTGTGTGTGGAGGGGGTTAGTATGTGTTCAAAACTGCATGAAAAAAATATCCCTTTTGCCAACTAGGAGAACACACTACAGGATGCACATTCCCCTTTCTAAACACTGATGATGTCAGCACCCTATAAGTACAGCAGGAGAAGGAAAACCTTCCAGTAATGCGAATAGCGTGCTTTGGTAATGCATCCGACTCGAGTGTCATAACATAGTTAGGTAGTAGTTTGAATCCTGCAAGTGTGTGTGTTTGGATGAGGGGGGCTAGTGTGTGTGCAATTTTGTGTGAGGGAAATGTCCCTTTTGGCAACTGGGAGAACACACTACAAGATGCACATTCCCCTTTCTAAACACAGATGATGTCAGCACCCTATAAGTACAGCAGGAGAAGGGAAGCCTACCAGTAATGCGAATAGCGCACTCTGCTAATGTGTCCGTCTCCAGTGTCAGAGCATAGTTAGGAAGGTGTTTGAATCCTGCAAATGCTCAGTGTGTGTGGAGGGGGCTAGTGTGTGTGCAAATCTGTATGAAGGAAATATCCCTTTTGGCAACTAGGAGAACACACGACAGGATGCACATTCCCCTTTCTAAACACTGATGATGTCAGCACCCTAGAAGAACACACGGCAGGATGCACATTCCCCTTTCTAAACACTGATGATGTCAGCACCCTATAAGTACAGCAGGAGATGAAAAACCTCCCAGCAATTTGAATAGTGCGTTCTGCTGATGCGTCTCTCCCGACTGTCATAATGTAGTTAAGTAGGAGTTTGAAACCTATAAATGGCATGTGTGTGTGTTTGGATGTGGGGACTCTGTGTGTGTGCAATTCTGTATGAAAAACATGTGCTTTTTTGAAATCAGGAGATCACACTACATGATGCACATTACCCTTTCCAAACAGTGATGATGACAGCACCCTATACATACAGCTGAAGAAGAGACATCTGCCAGTACTCAGAATAGCGCAACCTACTACAGCTTCACTCTCAAATACCATAACATATTTAGGTAGGGGTTTGAAACCTGCCAGTGGGGAGTTTGTGTGTGTGCATTTCCGTATGAAAATCATGTTAGTTTTGGCAATCAGGAGATCACACTACCTGATGCACATTACCCTTTCAAAATACTGATGATGTCAGCACCCTATAAGTACAGCCAGAGAAGAGGAACTATCTAGTAATCCAAATAGTGTGCTTTGCTAATGCGTCTTTCTCACGTGTCGTGACTTAGTTAGGTAGGGATATGAATCCTGCAAGTGTGTGTGGGGGTAGTAGGGTGTGTGTAAATGCAAGTGTGAGAGAACAGATCCTTTTGGCAAATACTACAATACACCAGATGCTGCATATTCCCCCAGTAAACACAGGGGATGTCACCACACTATCAGCACAGCCAAACAGGGCTAGTTGGCCAGTAATGCCAATAGTGCGCTCTGCTACTGTGTCTATTACTATTGTCAGAGTACAGATAGGTATGTTTTGGTAACCCACAACTGCCACGTGTGGTTGTGTCACACATTATGACCTTGTGTGGGTCTTTGTACATAACAATGCATGCCATTGCCTAAACCAGCAATGGCATTGCACACATGATGTATGTGTGTGACACATACACATAAATACCTGTGACCTGCAGTAGTTACCATGTCTGACACATGCCTCGAGTGGATAAATGGTATTTGCAATGTATACCAATATGACTGTGTCTTACTGTGCAGGGGCCACACGCGGTATGTGTCTATACAGTATGGGTGTATATGGTAAAATACCTACAGCATTACCTTACCAGAAAGGCTCATCCAGACTCTGCTACACTTTGCTGTGAAGGAAAGGTTAGTTTGCTGTTATTTTTTGTATTTCTGTATTGCCTTTCTATATTTTGAATACTGTAGTTTGTTTTCTTTGCCTTGTGTTTTGCTTGCATTCTGTTTTAACAGCATATTAAAACTTCAAAAGAGACCACAGCTCTCTCTGTTCTGAGTCAGGCAGAATTTTTCCCTCCCTCCCACCCATTTAAGTTGTCTTGTTAAATACCACTGTCTTTCTAGTTGCCCGCCTCTTATGTTAATTTGACCATATATCTCATTTCTCTCTACTTTCACTGGCTTATGTGAGTAATCACAAAACCATCACTTTTGAAATCCCACCCCTTCAATTATTTAAATTTATTGGCCATCCTACAGTATTTCATAGTACCAAAATACAAAAGTAACCACCTTTCAGTCCATCTTGCTGTTTTAAAATAGTAACTCTCCACTAAACCTTAACTTTTTAAACAGGTAAAACGCAAGTTACCTACTTTCATATCTAACTTCTCTAGTGCACACTGCAGAGTGCATTCTTTTCAATCTTACCTTTAAGCATCCCTGTTACTAGCACTTTCTCTAATACCTATAAAGATCATCTCTACTTGACTCCAAGTAGACTTTTCTCTATCTGTTAAAGATAGCACTTGCTCCTACAGTACTTATTACCTTGATACGGCACTCTTATAGATAGCACCCCAAAAGGCAAACCCCATTTCTTGGTCACCCACGTCCCCGAATCTCTTTTAAAGTTTTTTTGTCTAGTCCTTCTAGCATGTCGAGGGATCAGTTGCTAGTGTCCTCTCCTGCTCAGCTGGTGAACCTGGGAATATTGAGGCAATGTTACAATTGCCTCATGTACACAGACAACCCTCTCCTCCTCCCACAAAACACAAATACATGCGAGAGATGCAACTATACGGCCAAACTGGAGGCTGAGCTCTCAACATAGGACTGGCAAGACCAGTCAGGAGGAGAAGGTTACCACACACACTATAGACCCAGTCTCACATAGTACCATCACAACCTCAAATCATACACATAAACACACAAAAACATACTCAGCGGCTCTGATCAAAAATCTACCAAAACAGCAGAGGCCACCAAAGCAGACACCCAAACAACCACCACCTCAGAACACAACACCTGCAACACATAGACCTCACAGTCAGAGTGTCAAACAGTCACAGCCCTTAAGGCCAAACACAATGCCAGACACACTAGTCATTGGTGACTCCATAGGCAGACACACTGACGTCCGCCACCAGACTGAGTAAGGAGAAGGACACAGTAAGCTGCCTGTCGGGCGCTAGAATCCGCCACATAACGCAAGCACTCAGGTCTCTCAACAGCAGGTACAAATGACTCAGTCATTGTCCACGCTGGTGTAAACGACCTGAGACGTACCTCCTGGACTACATGAAAAGAGACATTGAGGAGCTCTCTGATTATGTAGCCCAGGCAGGTATGACCCTGACCTTGAGCAGTATCCTACCTTCACCAAGAATGATGCCACAATACAGAGATAAGATGATCAGCTTTAACAATTGGCTTAAACTCTGGTGTCATTCAAAGGGGATCCAATGTCTGTCTGCCTGGGATGACATGCTGGACAAGCCACGCTGCTCGCAAGGGACGGCTTGCACCTGTCACCCTGGGATTCGGATATTGGCAAAGGCTCTTGCCACCCCCATAGTGCCTTTTTAGGCAAGGCTCAAATTCTAAACCTACCACCCTAGAACACAAAAAGGAAAAAAACTAAGGGTAATGCTGCTCAATGCCAGAAGTCTAAATCTCAAAATGCACGACTCGAGGCCCTTCTCAGTATGGAGAACATCGATGTCTGTGCAGTGACAGAAACCTGGTTCAAGGCTCCTGAGAGCACCCCAGCACTATCAGGTTTTACCTCTTATCATGCTCCGCCCCAAAATCCGGACAATACCAAGAAAGGAGGGGGGGTATCCATATTCATCAAAGACACCCACACCTCAAGACTGGTGGCAATGCACGATGCATCGGAGACCATCCAGGTGCAATTAACCATAGGCAAGACTGCTCTGCAAATTGTAGCATGTTACAGGCCACCCTCACAAACTCAGGAACCTCACATGGCCTTCCTGAAAACACTAGAGGGGATAAATGTATCACCAAACACCATCATACTAGGTGACTTCAATAAACCTAATATAGACTGGGAACACTACTCAAGCCCAAACACCCTAGCCCAAAAGTTCCTGGAATTCATAAACTCAAATGCCATGGAACAACTAGTCACCATCCCCACAAGAGGAGAAAACATACTTGATCTCATCATCATGAACATGGGAGCACAATGTTCAACACCGGAAGTATACCCCTCACTGGTGAGATCAGATCACAAACTAATCTCGCTGGAGGTCCTCATCCCACCCCCACCTGAAATAAAAAAGACCACAGTAAAGAACTTCTCGAAGCCGACTTCACACTTCTAAAGACTAGTGTGGTCTCCTTTAAGGCCCCGAGCGCAGAAAACAGTACTCAAGCCGCTGAATCACTTACAAATGCCTTCTACCAGCACCTGCAGGACTGCATGGATAAGGCAATCCCAAGCAAAACAAAGACTATTTGTACCAAAGGCAAGCGTCCACTCTGGTGGACCCCAGCCATAAACAAACTCTACAACAAAAGGAGGAAGCTACTACAAGATAGAGCAAAATCCTTGAAAGGTAAGACACCCTTGATCACTATAAGTAAAAAACTAAGAGCTTTCATAAAATCACCCAAAGCAAATTTTGAGAGAAAAATAGCTAAAGACTCAAAAGACAATCATAAGGCCTTCTTTAGCTATGTTAGAAACCTGGGAGGAAACTCCCAGATATGCTCAGAACTAGTTCAAAATGATGTGAAGATTACTGATCCTACAGACATTGCCAACATACTGGCTGACAGGTTCAGTGCAAACTTCTCCCCTCCCCAAAGGAGAGATATCTATACCAGCGATTGCAGCCCCCAAACATCTCCAACGCCCAAGTGAGAACTGCTCTCTCCAAAGCAAAAAACACAGCATCCATGGGACCTGATGGTGTCCCCGGCTGTGTGCTCCACGAACTCAACGAGGAATTAAACCCACAGCTAGGACAGCTGTTTAATCATAGTCTTACCTCTGGATGCACCCAGGAGTGGCGCACTGCAACTGTGGTCCCACTTCACAAAGGCGGTGCCTCCACCGACCCTGGAAATTACCGTCCCATTAGCTTGACAAGCCTTATCTGCAAAGCCATGGGGAGGATCATAATGGACCTCATAAATAAAGACATAGGGAATTTGCAGACTTTGGATCCATCCTAGTTTGGCTTTGTCAAAGGCAGATCATGCCTTCTAAACTTGGTTGACTTTTTCGAAACAGTCACCAAAGCCATTGATGAGGGAAAGGCAGTCCATACAGCCTACCTCGATCTGGCGAAGGCCTTCGATACAATACCCCACTCGGGTATCATTGAAAAACTCATCAGCTTAAATGTTAACCCATACATCACAAGATGGGTTGCAAACTGGCTGAGTGACAGAACCCACAGGGTCAGAGTTGCTGGCGCCATGTCAGACTCAAAGCCTGTCACAAGTGGTGTACCACAGGGCTCAGTCCTGGGCCCACTCTTGTTTGGCATCTACTTTTGCGAAGTACAAGCAAACACAGGAGGGTTATGGCTGACAAAGTTTGCAGATGACTGCAAACTGGGCGCCATAGTAGAAAACACATCTGACACAGATATCCTTCAGAAGGGTCTCACAGAAATGGATAACTGGTGCCAGAGCCATGGCCTAAAGTTAAATGCCAAAAAATGCATAGTCATGCCCTTCGGGAAAAACAAGGTTACCCCTAGCTACCAAATAGGTGGCAATCCACTGAGCACAGAAGAAGTTATCAGGGACCTGGGGACCCAGGTTGATAGTAGTCTGTCATTCGACACCCATGTAGCTAAAGTAGTTAGGAAGACCTTCTACATTGCCCACCTTATCATGAAGGGATTCTCATCTAGATCAAGGGAGGTCATAGTCTCCCTATACTCATCACTCATCAGACCAATGATTGAGTACAATGCCCCATTCGGAATGTATCTGACCCGACACTTGCAGCAGCTGGAGAGGCCACAAAAGTTCCTCACCAAAAGGATAAAGGGTCTCAAACATCTGTCCTATGCTGCCCGACTGAAAGAACTCCAGCTCTATTCAGTCGCTACCGCTGCTCAGAGGTGACCTTTGCCTAACATACAAGGCCATGTCAAACCCAGATTTGATGAATATGCTTCACCTCAAAAAATCTAGATCTGTCAGAGCCACAAGGACGGGAGACTTAAACCTCGACACGGCTATTAATAGGACATGCTGGAGGGATAGATTCATCACCCAAAGACTCCCTATGCTGTGGAATAAAATCCCTGTAAATGTGAGGCAGAGCACCTCGCTGGCCTTGTTCAAGAGAAATCTTGACCAATGGATGGGAGATCGCAGATATACCCCAGGGATTACCTCAGTGTCACTGCTCAACAGAGGCACAGCAAAATAATGGGTATAGTTCCCCATACTAAAGGGGTGGCGTAAGCCACAAAACTATGGGCTAGGCTTGTAAATGCCCTCGGGCAGATAGCCTAGTATGAACCTATGAACCTATGAACCTATGAGCAGGGGATACGCATCTGGTCTGGGCCATATAGTCTACATGTAGTCGATGTACAGGTGCTGCATGTTCCCACCTGTTGTGGTAGTGGTAACATGTCATTCCACTGCAATTCAGTGACCACATGCTGTGAACCCTTCAACTAGTGTGTTGTAGCTACAGTAATGCTCACGCACAATGTTTGGCTGGATGCAGTCCAGCCATATAAAGACAGTTCTTGAGACTTGTCATATTGCCAGTGTTGTTATGGAGGATAGGTGATCTTCCTGTGTATGGGAGGGTTGTGTGTGCCAGGCTATGAACCAGATGGCAGTCCGACACACTGTTACCTGCACATGATTAGGCACTGATGCTTTGTGCTGTGCCAACAACCTGGAGGTGTGTGTATCTGTGGTGCCTTGGGATACCACCCCCCTGTCTATGTGTGTTACATGTGTAGGGGATGACAGGCATGGTATGGGGCATAACCTGTCAGTGATGGGTAACACCTGTGAGCCATGAATCAGGACTCTGGTACTGCACAGACATTGCAGTTCACCGTACTGAGGACAGTGTCCAGTGCATGCATCTTGCGGTGTACACTGCTGTTGTTGTGCAGCACTGCTAGTGTCCTAACCTGTGTGATACCCGCGGAAGTGGCTATGTAAACCGTGTCCTGCAGCATAAGGCAGTATGTGTGTATCAAGGAGCTTTGCCAATATACATCGGGCCATGAGTGTCACGTGCAAGATGACCCTTGCACATTATTGTGGCTTCCCTAGCATGTAAGCACACATTGACAGCCAGCAGATACCCTATGAATGACATTGGAGACTGAGCAGAATGTAGACATACAACACCCTTCCCACATATAGTGGTAGCATACCTGGTAAGGGTATGTTGGCAACCAAGATCAGGTTTATACTGGCCTGTGCCACATGCTGAGAGATCCATTTTATGTTCCATATCATGTAGTCCAGTGAGGTATGTCTCAGGTCATCCATAGTGGCATGGTCAATGAGTGAGTCATATGTGTCCATGTCCCTGACTGACCTGTATGCATGTGTTCTGTGGTGGACCATAGTGCCCCTGAGGCATATCACTGTGACCTTCACCAGATACAGCCTGTTGAGCGGGAACCCAGTGCAGCACCCAAGACAGGTACCTGACATGTCTGTAGCAGGTGTGTTGTGTAGCCCTATAGGCTGTGAGTGTGTGGCACATGGGATGTGTGTGCCATGTGTGGCATGTGCTCTGTTCCGACGGAACATATGCCTGTGTGCCAGCTGCGGAGGTGTGTGATGCTCAGGCAGGATGCTATTCTAAGTCCCCACGTATGCCCCAGTGTGTTCAGCATGCTGTCAGTGCATGTCAATGTCTGACTTGTATTGTAGTCACTGTAATATTTTTATTTATTTATTTATTTATCTTACATTTGTTGACCGGGATACTCCGACTGGATGCATGTCCATTTTCAGCGGAGGCCCGGGGAGAAAAGCTCCAAGGGTAAGCAGATACAGCATTACATAATACCAGCATTACATATTACAAACAGATTATTTACAGAGATTACATAAGTAAGCAAGTTAAACATGATCCACAGGTTAAAGTTAGTCCTGAGTGTATGTGGTCACCCTAGGTGTTAACATTTCGCATGTGTGTATGCACGCACACAGTTCCACCTCATGGCTGCCATATACAGGGGTTTGTGGACAGCCACAGACTGCACCTGGCAGGTCATACAGATCAGTGTCTGTGGGCATGGACACGGTACCTGTGCCTGGCAGGGGTGCTACGGACCATATCCAGTACTAAGCCAGACTGGGTACTGTCATCAGAAGCGGGAGTGTGTTGACTGGACACAGGTCCCTGTTGGGACTGTCCAGAGCCACGTGCACGTGGTCTCCTGGGGCGTTCCGATGACAGCACAGATGCAGCATTGCTGGGGCTGCTGCTGGCACTATGGGGGCGTGCCCGGCCCTGTTGTCATCCGCGTCGAATGCCAGCTGCTGCTGTTGCTGGCATACAGCCACGTCGATGCCGCAAACGCCCACCATTGCCCTGGCTCATGGACATTTGGTTGTGGAACTGCTGTAATATGTCCCCACAATGTCTGTCTATGACATCGGTGAAATTACGGATAGCATCCGCGATGTCACGCATACTGTCAGTCATGGCTGTGCGACATGCTCTCAGCTCCCTCAGACCCTGTCTGGTGTACCTTTCCATACGTGACTGTGCCTGTATGACAGCCCGAAACATAGCTGAGGTTGACAGACCTCTTTGGGCACGTCTGCCAGAGGCAGTACGCCCACGGATGCTCCCACGAGAACCCATGGGCAACTGTCTGTGTGGTACCATCGCAGGACCCTGCCCATGGCTGCTGTGTGGGGACGCATGTGCCACAGGTACCACATTACCCTGGTCAATGCCCACTGTATCCTGTCCATCACCTAGGGACAATGGTGACAAAGGATGTACTGGCAGGATGACTGTGCGCAATGATGGGGTTGACAGCTGTGTACTGTCAATTGGCTGGCCAATGGCGAACCCTGACACACCTTCCTGTACCATTACACAAATATCATCATTACCAGTACCTGTGGCACCAGATTCAGGTTCCCTGCTGCAGGACACCAGAGCAGCACCAAAACCTGTGGGAGGAAGACAGGAAACACAGTTTACAGTCTCCACACATTGTTACCAGTGATGCACTTATGCACACATGCACACATGCACACATGGACACATGCACACATGCACACATGGACACAGGCACACATGCACACATGGACACAGCCACACATTCAGACATGCACACATGGACACATGCACACAGGCACACATGCACACAGGCACACATGCAGACATGCACACGTGGACACATGCACATCGTGGACACATGCACACATGCACACATGGACACATGCACACATGGACACATGCACACGTGGTCACATGCACACATGGACACATGCACACATGCACACATGCACACGTGGACACAGGCACACATGCACACATGCACACATGCACACGTGGACACAGGTACACCTGCACACATGCACACATGCACACATGGGCAGAGGCACACCTGCACACATGCACACCCGGCAGTATACACACAGAGCACTACTGAGTTACACTAGTGTTACTAGCACTATCAGGACTAGTATAGGTATTGTTAAACACACTCACCAGCATGGATGGCCTGCCTTGCTGTAACCCCGGAGGAACCTGCAGAAATGATGAGATTAATGTCAGTGGGCACAACTGTGCCATTGATATTGCATATGATACAGTGCAGTAGTACACCAGTTGCCTTTCACACGTCAGCTGCTGATATTGCCAGTATCACACATGCACAATTACATACTATGATGACAGATACATACCACGGACACACCTTACACATGCATAAACTAACAGTGTACAGAACAGTCAAGTGTACATATGGCATATGACCTGCACGCTCCATGTCGTGCTGCTGTGTGGATCCAGCCTCCATCATGATGCAGGTGTACTGCTGTTGCTGTTCCGGGGCTGGAGCCACAACACTTAGGAGTAGCCCCTCCAGTCTGGTGAGGGGGGGGTGGCCACCCCACCTCCTGTGGCAACCTGTTGCCTGTGGATATCTGATGCACGATGATGGACACTTCTGATTAAATCACTGCAGTGATGTCGTACCTGCTCATATGTCCTATTATGCGTGCCAATATCATTTACCCTACGGACAAGGTCTTGCCACAGTGCAGCCCTCTCCTGCTGATTCTGACTGGTGTGGGAAAACAGGATGTCATACTCCCGCACCAGGCTCTGGTGTATCTCCTCATCTTCCGCTGCAGAGTAGGCGGGATTACGCTGACACGCAATCTCCCTGGAAGAGAACACAAACAGGATATCAGCAGACTATGTCAGCATTATATGGCACACATACTATACATGATACTCATGTGTAGTGATATACTACTACTCCCATATGTTGCATGTGTGTGTGTCGTGGTGGATACACAAGTACATGGCCAGATATCAGTGCTCAGCCAACACCTGTGCAACAATACCTGCCACATTCCACACAACATAGTAGCATGCCCCATCGGTCAGCACACACTGACAGGTCCAATGCACAACCTCACTCTGGGGGTTCATCCCAAGGTACTGTATGTGGGACGCCATCCACTAGTGTGATGTGGACACAAGTTACTCGGCCTGGATATACATATCCCACCACCACCACCAGCACAGTAGACTGCTTTGATATGTGTGTGATTAGACAGTTATTCACTTGTTAGGACTGAGATGGTATCCATGCAGCACACTGGGCCAGTGGAAGCCACAACCCACACTGCTGACCCCTTTGGAAATGCTTACCACAGACATGCCACAGATTGCATGGAACTTGCACACACATTTCTAACCCAGACCCTATGCACAAAGGTTAGGCATCGTGTCCGGTGGACACCAGACAGAGGCAGATTGTATAACAATAGCAGGAGGCTACTGCAGGACAGAGCAGATTCACATTAAGGGAAGGCATCTGTGGTCAGCACTGGTACTACGCTACGGGCCCTCATAACAACGGCCACGGCCTACTCTGGGAGGGAAATGGCCACAAACGCTATGGATAACCACAAAGCCTTCTTCAGTTATGTTACACATATGGACCAAATGCCTCAGATATGCTCTGTGTTAATACACACCTACTTAACATTCACCAAACACACAGATATTGGCAACATTCTTGCAGACAGGTTCGGTGCACGTATCCCCCTCCTTCTCCCCCACCAGTTGAAATAGTTATCACAGCTGTATGTAACCTCCCCATCATCTCACATGTCCAGGTGAGGGCTGCCCTCAGCAAAGCAGAACACACAGCATCACTGTGACCTCATGGTATCCCTGGATGTGTGCTACCTGCACTCCAAGAGGACATACAACTGCATATAAGACTGATAATTTATCTTGGCCGTACTACAGGCTATGTACCTGGACAGTGGCATACAGCAACAGTGGTCCCACACCACTAAGGAGGCACCTCGACTGTCCCTGGGAACTACCGCATCATATGCATAACCGGCCTGGTCTGCTAAGCTATGGAATTATGCAGTATGGGATGCATATGCAGTGATATCGGGTACATGCAGACACTTGTTACCAGCCAGTGTGCCTTTGTGATGGGCTGATCCTGCAATTTGAACCTGGCTGACCTTTCAAAGCAGTCACTACAGCCATTGCTGAGGGCAATGCACAGACAACTGCTGCCAAGATCATGGCCTAACACTGATTGACATGTAATGTATAGTCATCCCCCTTTGGTGGAACTACGTACACACAACATATCACATGGACATACCTATAGATACAGACCTATGACACATTTGGAGGGTTCACAGTATGCACACCATTAACCTGCTACTTTGCATTACCTGTGTTTGTCGCAGCTGGTTGTGTTACCACTGCTTCTGATTCCTGCTGCTACTGTCACTGCTGACAGCTTAGAGTCACAGTGTGTAGTGTGTTTTTTTTTTTTTTTTTTTTTTCTCTCTGTCTCGGTTTGTCTCTCTCTCTCTGTCTGCTTCCAGACAGTGCAATGAATGTATTGCATGTATGGAGTGTTAGTACAGGATGCTTTTGTAGGTATCTGCATAGGTCCATGTGATGGCCTCTGCACCAATTGTAAGCCAGCATTTGCTAATTGCATACAGCCAGTTGTGTACTGCTTGCAGTTCTCACTGTGATTTCAGGACAGTGCTATAAAAGGGTATGTGGGATAGGCATTGCCCTTTCAGATTCTAAGGGCAGGGACCATGCTGGTATGCTGTGGACACTGTTCTGTGAGTGTAAAGGTTAGCATCTCTCTCATGATTCAGGCTGTGTTGGAGATTCTATATTTCTCCATTCCTCTCTCCTGTTCCCTGTAGTAAGTGTGTATGCATAATGACACCTACAACTATATATTGATATATATTTATATATATATATATATATATATATATATATATATATATATATATATGTACATATACATATATTTATATATGTACATTAACTGACATTATTACCTACAAGCTACCAACTAGCATGGCTGTTTCTGTTCACACACTACTATTATGGGAATCCAGTAGTTTTGACAGTAATTCTACATGACATGCTTTGGGTACTACACAGCCTATATTCCCTTTACATTCATCCCTACTATTACATGTTATATTTCTTTTAGCACAATGCTTTTGTATAAGAGTCATGGCTTAGTGGTAGGTCATACAGGCTACTGTTTCCAAGGTCCTGGGTTCAGGACTGACAGTGGGATTTTATTTTACTTTTGAACTGAGTACAGGACCTGTCAATCAAAGTGACTAAGGCACTTTTAAGCAGTTGTAACCGGGTTAGCGCTGGTTTGCGCAGAGCTCACGCATGCGCACAGGCGGTTAGCTCCGCGCACACAAGCGCACACCCGCTTACAACCGCTTAAACGTGCTTACTCTTGCGCACACCCGTGCTATTTTCTTTGAAAGAAATGAAAATGGGGAGACAGGAAAGTGGTGAAAAAGGGGTCACAAAGAGGGTAAGACAGTAGGGAAACAAGCTTGGGTTTTGCAGGAGGGATGTAGGTAAGGCCCATAGCTGCCCATTTCTTCATCAGCAACAGCTGTGCATATGTATGTAATTTGGTGTGACATTTGAAACATTCCACCCCTGAGAGAGGTGTCAGGACAACAATAATACTTGTTGTACAGCCAATTGTAATTGATAGTTTCCATGTCCAGCAGACATGTGTGTGGAATGAGCAGCTATGTATGGGGCATAATTTTTTTGTGGGTACAGAGTGCCCTTTTTTTTTTTTTTTCAGGTGAGAGTGGTATGTCAGGTGAAGGAAGTCGGTACAGCTGGGGAGGTAGGTTGGGTAGGTAAACAGCCAAGACAAACAAGATGCATACAGGGCCAGTGTATGACACATGTGGGGGGGGGTTACACATTTGACGGGTACGGAGGTTTGGATATCCAGAGCCCATGAGCCCACAGATTGCAACAGTGGAACTGATATCCCCACCCATAGGCAGTTGCCACTGTTCCTTCACTGCCCAGGATGGGGCTGTGCTGGGGGCTGTGTAGGCCGGGCAACAGGCATGCCCGTAAGTTGTGCCACCCATGCCTCAAGCTGGCGTAGGGGCTCGAGAACAGAGTCCCGAATCTTCCAACGCACTACAGTCCGGACGCTACGGAGAGTGAGTGGTGGTTCTCCTCCGGCCAGACTTGCAGAGCGGGGGGGTGAGCCCCATCCCCTGCAGCGCTTCCACCCGTAGGTGGCACAGGGCCACGGGAGGAGGGTGCAGACTGGGCACTAGTGCCAGGTGCACTTGCCAGCTGAGGTGGGAGAGGTGGGTCCGCTGGAACCCGCCTTCCCTGTCGTCCTATGTTTTGCATTATGTCATGACAGTTTGGGTTAGTGACATATAATACCATTCACAATTAGTTGTAACAGCATGCATTAGTATTCCCATTAACCAAACACCCAGATATTCACACCATTGAACAGCGAGCATAACACATGCATAATTTGAACAGCAATACACAGTCCAACAACATGCAGGGTTGATTGATGGCAACAGGCCTTTAGGTTTGGATGTATGAACAGGGCAGATGCATCAACGGACATGCAAATATATATGACTCAACAGGACAAATGTCCAGGGGTGTTAATTGTGATTGCACATACCATTTTCACGTGGAATGGGTTATATGTGGTTATAGGGTGGGGTGAAGAAAATAATATTAACACCTTCGAATACCAATACATATGCTGTACATTTTTAATAGCTGCACATATATACACACTACTGTTCTAACTACAGTTTCCAATATGATAACTACTTCAACTTGGTGATAGGACTGTTACTGCAACATCAATATACATTTTATTGTTCTTCATACACATTCATATCTAGCTTTGTTCAGCTACATCATCCTGCTACATTTGCTTTATATAGCTATAGACAAGTGTGGATGTTTGGTATATCAGACAATCATACTATCTGCATATTGCAGACTGAGAGCAACATATCCATATTTTGGGATACACATTCCAGATGCAGCAACACTTTGAACAGATTTCGCTGTTTGGTTTGGATTCTCACATGCATTTCATTCTGTACTGACTGCAGTATACTTTATTCAGGGGTTATTACTACTGTATTGCTGGATTCATGACACTTTCTCACACTCTCTCACTTGTTTTCATTTTACTATTCAGGATGGTACTTACTTCTAGGCTTTATTGACATGTTTTACCTGTAGTTATTACAATCCTTTCCAGCAGTCTCACTTCTGTCATGTTTCAGTATTTCAACAGGGATATATTTCACACATGTGATTTCATCATCTTCTGCAGCTATACATTTCAGCCTGCTGCAGGTTGTGTACTATTTTCTTACAGGTGGGGCATTTTTATTTCAGAATTTATGTCAGACATTTTCATTTTTCTGTTTGGCTTACAGGCTGCAACACACTTTTGTAATCAAGCAATACTTGCAAACACTTTCACACTGTTACTTGCACATTTTATTCCTTAGTGACTACACTGCACTCTTTTGCTGACTGTCATACTTTTATATTTCTTTACAGTTACTGGTAGTGGATTACTGACCTGCCTGGTGGCGCAACCGCACCAGCCTATCGCCATAGGCTCTGCGGTTCGCAGAACGGACACCTGCAGCTGTAATATAAATGAAGTAATATTGGAATACACATCTCCATAATATCAGCTAGTTTAATTTCTTACATACATAATTAAATGTAACTTACTCAGTAGTGGGGCATTGGGCATTTGCTGGGCCTCCTGGATCCAAAGGTTCAATTGGTCCTGCTTGCGTCTCTTCAGGTCCGCATGGTGGTGATGGACCTGCTCACCAGTCCTTGGAATCCCTGTGGCACTGGTGAGATCATGAGCCAACTGGTCCCACGCCTCAGCCCTGTATGCTCCCCAAAGGACCTGGCCCTGCATGAGTTGGGCCTCATGACTGTGGACTAGGAGCCAGACCATGTACCTGGACTCCTCAATGCTCCACCTCTGTGCTCGAAAGCAACTACCCTCTCCTACTCCTGTCATTCTGGCTGCAAGTCAGTTCTACAATCGTTTATGCTGTGTATTCCCGCCTATGGGGCTTATATAGTCTGTTTTTCCCGCACATATCTGTGATTGGCCATTTTGTATTCATTCCTATATATTAGCTATTATTGCATTTGTAGGTGTTGCTGTCATGGCTTACTGGTTCAGTATCTTGACTATGGTGTAAAGTGTCCTGGGTTCGAACCTGGCCACTACTTTTTATGACTGTCTAGACAAGCTGAGGGGTGTGTCTGTGTAAAGGCAGTTTTGATACGGCTTGCTCAACGTTGCCCGCCGGTTAGCTTGTTTGCGAGGTCCGCAGCTCCGCGCAAATGGGATATGCTGGTTTAAGCCTCATTTGGCTGTCAGCACGCATATTACACTCAGCTCAGCTAGGGGCACATAGATTCAGCATGTTAAACCACTGCTCAGCTACGGGCACTCATTTTGCACCAGTTAAACCACTGCTCACCTACGGGCAGATGCACTCACCCTGTTAAACTGTAGCTCAGCTATGGGCACATCTGGCATTTTTTATTGTTTTGTTACCTCACATTTCTTCAATATAAATGGGCTATTTCATTACATTTTGCATAAAATGTGATTTTATGTGTACATATTTGTCAGGGACTTGTTTCATGCTTATTTTGCTAAAAATAAAAATTGGTGTTGTGGGGGCTCGAACCATGAATGCCTGCTCTTCAGCCAACATCTCTACTGCTATGCTATTGCTTCTTGGCTTACTTTGCATATTTAGTTCTTATATGCTTTCCCACTGACTGCTAACTGTAGCTGCGCTATGGGCACGCCCGCGCAAATGAGCGCACTCACGGTTAAACATCTTTACAATTTAAAAAAAAAGTTATGTGATGTTCATTTGTACATTTTATGTTCGTAGTCTGTGTGGACATGTGTTGTGTTGTGTTTATTCACATTTCCATGGACTCTGTCGTGGGTGTTTACTTTGGGCACTTTTACTCTTCTGGGGGCGTGTCCGCTTACAGGGCTCGGCCTACGGACACGCCCCCTTCTGTCTTACACGGACCGTGTTAGCCTTAGGTGTGATTCAGCATGCTCTCATGAATATGCACAGCATGCTGACATCACTCCGTTTAACTGCAGCCTCCGTGTATGAGTTATAACTCTTACACGGAGGCTTTGTGAATCCTGCCCTGTGTTTTTTTACTAAAACCTTTTTCAAATTAGTCCAAAGTTGGAATACCAAGTAACCAATATTATAAGTTCAACTTGACATGTGTATGTTTGCAATTCTAATAAAGTGCGCACTAAGTTGCCCCTACATGTAGGTATAAAAATATAAACTTTTATTAAATAATCACACATGTGACAGTCAAAACAAAGGAATGCATACTGTATATCAACACATTCAGTGATGGCATATTCCTCATCCTCTTACTCTCCCCATGAGTCGATGTTGTTTATTATTTACTCCATTTTAGCAGAATGTGACATCTAGCTCTGTTCTCATTGTTTGGTCAGTGATGTAATACTGGCCAGCCATGAATACCTCCTCCTGTTGTTGACTATCTTAATTGGCTAAAATAATTCTCTCTTCATTCAAGCCATTTACTCTTGTATGAGATGGAAGTTCAGTAAGTGTTTGCTGCCAGACAATGGATAAGCTGCACCAGCTTCATAAGCCATTTGATCCTATTCCATTTTTTTTCCCTTTTCTGACTACAATGCCAGCCACATGTTAGTGTAGTCTATCACTGATTACAGTCAAATCATCAATGTGTGAATGAAAAAAATAAAGTTTATTAATGCTGTCATCAACTTCAGTTATTTTTCATTTTTGGCAGGCAAAATAATGGTGAAAACATTGCTTCTTAGAAAATATCTTAGTTTTAACATTATCTTTTACAATAATAAGATGAACATATTCCCCTAGATTCATGAAACTCCAAGCAAGAATAAGACTATTCTTGCATGGAGGGGTTCATGTCCATTTAGGACAGCAGCGTGGCTTGCATATTCATGAAGGAGCACTGCTGTTTAATCTACATGGACATGAGCCATGAACGAGTGCAGGAGGCATGTCCAAGTAGTGCACAGGCATTAAACATGCCGCCTTTAATGAAAGCACATAGGGGATGTCATGGAAGGTAAATGTAAAATTATAATGTGTATATAAATACTATTTTATAATATAAAATTATAAGTATAATATGCTTAAGCTAATTTTAGGCTGCTAAAAACAGAGGTGACTAACTTCACGGCACCCATGCAAATGGACAATAGTTGCATGACAACCAAATCATACACCAATGCACTGTACGAACACATACACAAATGCATGGATCTCGCCATACCCAATAGAACCAAGACGCTCTCCTAAAAAAAAAAAAAAAAAAAAAAAAACAATCTGGTGGTCCCCTGCCATAAACAAACTCTACAACAGAAGGAGGAAACTGATGCGGAATAAGGTGAAGTCTCAAGACGGGAAAAACTCCCTTATCAGCCTCAACAAAAAGATGAGTTCTGTCATCAAATCCTCTAAAGATAGCTATAAAACAGAATTGCAGCAGATAGTAAGGACAACCACAAGGCCTTCTATTGTTATATAAAGAATCTCTACGGCAATACCCAGATTTGCTCTAAGCTACTGCACAATGGTACCTCGTATACTGAGCCAACAGATATTGCCAATATACTGGCTGACAGATTCAGTGCTAACTTTACTCCTCTCTTCCCCTAAAGGACCAATCACAATACCAGTAGACTGCCAGGCACCCAGTATTACTGCTGCACAGGTTAAAACAGCACTGTCCAAGGCCAAGAATACAGCTTCTATGTAACCTGACAATATCCCTGGCTGTGTTCTACATGAACTACAGAGTGAAATGGCACCTCACCTGTGTGTCCTGTTCAATAACAGCCTCACCTCAGGCTTTGTCTCTACCGAATGGCACACTGCTACAGTCATCCCTCTCCACAAAGGAGGAGCAACTCAAGACCCCGGGAATTATTGCCCCATTAGCCTGATGAGTCTGATATGCAAAGCTATGGAACATATCAACATGGACCTAATAAACTAGGATATAGGGAATCTCGAAACTCTGGATCCTACACAGTTTGGTTTTGCGAAGGGTAGATCATGCCTGCTCAACTTGGACGACTTCTTTGAGTCAGTCACCAGAGCTGTGGATGAAGGCAAGGTGGTTCATACAGCCTACCTTGATCTGGCCAAGGCCTTTGATACCATTCCCCACTCAGGAATAACAGAAAAACTCACTAGGCAAGGCATCAACCCTTATATCACTAGGTGGGTTGCAAACTGGCTCACAGATAGAAACCACAGTGTGAAAGTAGCTGACTCCAAGTGGAGCCCACAGGGTTCAGTCCTGGGTCCTCCCTTGTTTAGTATTTACTTCTCTAAAGTCCAAGCCAACAAGAAGGGAGTCTGGCTGATGAAGTTCACAAATGATTGCAAGTTGGGAGCTATTATTAACTCCTCAAGTGATGCTGACATCCTGCAGACAGGCCCTCAGTGAGATCAATGACTTAAGCTCAAGGCCAAAATATGTGTCATAATCCTCCTTGGAAAAACCTGGTTCCCTTGAATTACCACATTGATGGTAGTCCACTGAACACAGAAGGCATTATAAGAGATCTAGGAACACAGGTTGACAGCATCCTCTCATTTGACCACCACATTATCACCGTGGTCAGAAAGTCCTTATGTGTGGCACATCTCATTACTAAGGGGTTTGCATCCAGGAAGAAAGATACATCCAGGAAGAATGATATCATTGTCTCTCTCTTCTCTTCCCTCATTAGGCCAATCATTGAGTACAATGCCCCATTTGGCATGTACCTCACTAGACACCTGCAACAACTGGAGAGTCCATAAAAGTACCTCACAAAGAGGATCCTAGGCCTTAAACACTTTTCCTATATGGACAGACTCAAAAAACTCCCAACTATTCTCTGTCTCATATCGCCTACTTTGAGGTGATCTCTGCTTGACTTACAAAGCCATGTCTGACTCAGATCTGTTAATTAGAAATGCTACATCTAAAGAAATCCCAATCCCTCCGCACCACATGTTCCCCTGACTCAGCTCTGTTAGAAATGCTACATCTAAAGAAATCCCAATCCCTCCACACCACATGCTCCAGAGACCTCACTACCTCATTGCCACAATCAACAGAACATGCTGGAGGGATAGGTTCATAACTCAGAGATTGCCCACGCTTTGGAATAGACTTCCCATACATGACAATCAGAGCACCTCACTGACTCTCTTCAAGAGAAATCTTGATGAGTGGATGGAAAATAGAAAATTCACCCCGGGAATCAGTCCAGTGGCTCTACTCAACAGAGGCATTAGGAACTAAGGTTGGGTGGCACAGTGCCAGGGTAATCCTATGGGCTAGGCTTGTAAAGGCTCCAGGGCCTTTAGCCTAGTACACACTTATGAACCTATGAACCTATGAAGCTTAAATGTGCCATAATCACGCTGTATCCATCAGATTTTGTTCTGCTCAGCAACAAAATAGTCAGCCCTGCCAAGTCTCGAACCCAGGATGCTGTCCTCTAAAATTACAGCAAAATGCCACTATACCATCTGAGCTGTGAAAATCTGTAATGCTTTAACAAACATATCATGCATTCAGGTCATGTAACATTAATGAAAAAAGCAGCAGTCCCAAGTCAAACACATGACCCTGAACACTACAGTCAGAGGAATGTACCACTCACCATCTGAGTTGTAAAAGCTAATGTTGCTTTTTCAAACATATTATGCAATAGAGGCATACAGCATTAGGGAGAAAGCTTTGTGGAATCATTCAAGTGTTGTATATAGACATACACACACACACACACACACACACATATATATATATATATATATATATATATATATATATATATATATATATATATATATATATATACATATATATATATGTGTGTGTGTGTGTGTGTGTGTGTGTGTCTGATGAAACATATATATGAAAAAGTAAAGTCATAATATAGATGCACATATATAAACATATAAAAGAAGGAAAAATGTATGCATATGTACCTGGTGGATTTATTTGAGACAGTTACTCAGGCTATAGATAAGGGAAAGGAGGTACACCTTGCTCAAGCATTTGACACCATTCCCCATGCAGGTATTATTGATAAGCTCACCAGCCTGGGCATAAACCCCTATGTCACAAGATGGATCACAAACTGGCTCTCAGACAGATCCCATAAAGCAAGAGTAGTGGGATTTATGTCCGAATCCAGACCAGTAACGAGTGATGTGCCTCAGGGCTCTGTCCTGGGTCCCCTCCTGTTTGGCATATACTTCTCAGAAGTACAGGCAAGCACAGAAGGGCTAAGGGCTGTGGCTGACTAAGTTTGTGGACAACTGCAAACTGGGTGCTATAATAGAGTCTCTGGCCAACATGGAGATCCTCCAGAAGGGCCTAAATGAGACTGATGCATGGTGTCAAAGCCATAGTCTCAAGCTAAATGCAAAAAAATGTGTAGTAATCCCCTTTGGAAAAAAACAGAGTACCCGCAAACTACAGCATAGGAGGTAATCCCCTGAAATCTGAAGAAGAAATAAGGGATCTAGGGACCCAAGTAGATAGTCAGCTTTCCTTTGATAACCATGTTGCCAAAGTGGTTAGAAAATCCTTCTATGTGACCCATCTGATCACGAAAGGGTTTGCATTAAGATCTAAGGATGTAATGGTGCTCCTCTACTCTTCCCTCATCAGACCCATTATTGAGTACAATGCACCATTTGGAATGTACCTGGCTAGACATCTCCAGCAGCTGGAGAGACCACAAAGGTACCTAACCAAGAGGATTACTGGCCTCAAACAGTTGCCCTATGCAGCACGATTGAAAAAGCTAAGACTGTTCTCTGTTGCATACCGCTTTCTCAGAGGCGATCTCTGTCTAATGTACAGAGCCATGTCCAACCCAGAATTGTTGAACATGCTCCATCTTAGCAAAACCAAATCTACTCGAGCTACACGCTCTAGGGATATAAACCTCAACACAACAATGAATAGAACATGCTGGAGGGATAGATTCCCTTTGCAGAGACTTCCCTTACTATGGAACAGGGTCCCAATCTACATAAGACAGAGCCCCTCACTATCACTCTTCAAGAGGAACCTTGATGAGTGGATGGGTAACAGAAAATTCACACCGGGGATCACACCATCAGCACTACTAGATAGGGGCCAAGGTTACTAGCTGCTAGTACAAGGGTCTAGGGAGCTACTAAAGAGGTGGTGAATACCGCACAACATGGCTAGGCTAATATATGCCTTCGGGCAGATAGCCCAGTACCAACCTATGAACCTATGAAGCTATATATATATATATATATATATATATATATATATATATATATATATATATATATATATATATATATATATATATGTATATGTATACAACATGTAGTGCAGTTATACCTCAGAACCATCCATCTCAACCTGTTAGTGGAACAAATTTATACAAAGGCTGTAAAAGGGGGATGGATGAGCCACATACAGGGACATATTTCAAATATTGCTGTTACAAATGAAGACATTTGCTCCGGCAACAGGGTGCATTTCAGCAGAGTTACTGAAGGATATAAGGACGGAAACTGAAATGTTATGTCATTATTTACTGACATAAATCTTTGGATCATCACTGTGATTTACCAGACAAATACAAATAAATTGTAGAACTGAACAAAAGTATGTGCCAAACATCCGGACATTCTGTGAAAATCCTGGCAGTGGACAGGTATGCTCAGAAACCATTAGTGAAATGAATCCAGACCAAGCCTGACAAAGTGGGGGGACAAAGGCATGAAAATAGGGACATATCCAAAATATGTCAGTAGATAAGCTGAGAAAGCTGATGTAGTAACACAGTATGTCCTAACATATATTGACTGAAATATCACAATTCCAGGACTCAATTGCTTCTCATTAGTTAGTGACCTCAATCCCCACATCATCCCACTGATGTGTCAGGAATACACAACCGTTATGGGGACCAGACTAAGCATATCTGCTAGGCAACTGGACATCCTACAAATATCTGGACATAACACAACAGTAAGGAAACTACACTGAGCTACTGAGCAATGTCCAAGCTACAATCAGACTGACATAACACTACCCAAGTCCAGCTCTGGGGCAGTACACATGCATTAGCAAATATAACAGACACTACAGGGATGTAACACTAGTGGAAAGCAGACACTGGTGTGAAAGTGCATGCCTCCAAACAACTGCATCACAGTCACAGTGACATACCAGTAAGCAAACTGAACATTACTGTATAATGACTATGTGAGCAACAATATCCAGTTTGCCACTCACACATTACCCCTACATATACCTCCCCAAGTCACAGTGTAGTGGGAATTGTGAGATGTTACGGGACATGTCATGGTCTGCATGTACAAACATATACAGGTGATAGAGAACCAGAAACTGGAGAAGCATGCACAGTCAGAAAGGGGCCATGACACTCACATCTACCTTCTCCCTACACAGCCCAAATAGCATGTACACACTACACTGCTACACAGTCCTGACAGTCTTTTATTAATGGGCAGACATGCCCAGACCTCTCAGATGTACAATTTCCCACCGAATGTATAGGCACAGGACTCATATCTATGGCCATTTCCTTGTTACATGTCTGGGGGTCTATGACATCACTGGGATGGTAGCAAAAAGGAATGCAATAAATAATGATACTACATACCTCTGAACCTCTTAGTGCATGACATCTGGACAAAGTCTGATATAATTGGGAGGCAAAGGCCCAAACACAGGACTATATTGATCATATTGCTATTATAAATGTAGACAGTTGCTGGTGTTACCGGCTTTGTTGTAACATATCTTTTCTGAGGGATATGAAGTCAGTAACACAAATGGATGTTAGCATTTACTGACTGCATTCCCCAGAGTATCCTTCAGATTAGCCAAGGATAACAACTCTCTGGGGAACAGACCAAACATATGAGCTGCCCATCTGGACAGTGTCTTGGCCTGTGGATAGTGTAGAGGTATGACCACAGTGATGTAACAGAATGAAACTCCCCTAACAACTGCCAAACATGTCACCCAGCACTTTATGAAGTGCAGTAAGACCAAAATGACACTACCCCACATCACCTCTGGGCAAATACCCATGTATATTCAAATACAGCATGAACTACAGGGATGGAACTGTACTGAAAAGCAGATAGTGGTGAAAAAATGTCCACCCAAACATATTTGCACCACATTCACAGCACCATACCAGTACCCAAAATGAACTCTAGAGTAGAGCAACTGTCTGAATAAGCATATCCTGGTTTCCAGTCACACACTACACCAACATATAATGGCCCAATTCACAGTGTACTGGGAATCCTGAGGTGTTGCAGGACATTTTACAGTCAGCCTCTACAAGCATGCATACATATAGGCAGCTGTAATGGCATGAAGAGTCAGATAGGTAAAGGATGTATGGCACTCTCATCTGCTACTCTCCATACCCAGTCCAACAAACATCTACACACAATGCTGCTACATAATATTGGCAGTGTGGTCACAATGGCCAGACAGACATAACTGTCATATGTACAAATATCCACAGAATTACCAGGGCATGGTACCATAATCCTGGCCATCGCTGCTTACCAGGGCCAGGAGTCTGCCAGGTCACTGGCATGATAATTGTAGTGCAGTTGGTAATTAATGATATACCATATCTCTGCACCTCTTAGTGCATGGCATCTGGACAACACATAACGTACTTGTGGAACAGGGGGCTGGAAAGCGGGACATATCACAAATAATGGTGTTACAAATTGAAACAGTAGCTGGTGTTACACATGTTGTTGTAGCATAACATTCCTGAAGGATATGATGTCTGGAACACCAATGGATGTCAACAGTTACTGACTACAATCCTCACATTATCCTACCAACCACACAAAAACAGACGTTGTTCAAGGAACAGACCAAGCATAACAGGCAAATAGCTGGCCAGTCTGTGGACAACATGCCAGTTCAGAGGAATGTTAGAGGCATATCACTGTCAGATGTCATGTCACCCAGTAAATGCATTTCCAGATGAACCCTGTCAATCTAGCAGCCCTCCATGTGTATAACAGCACTAATGACATACAATCTGTATCCAATTTTGGAGCTTTGTCACCCATGCTGTTGGGCTGTCTCCACATATCCTGTCCTGTGAGGTATTTCCACCTACTGTATGTGCATCTGTAGCCCCCACACCTCCATAATGTCCCCCACACAGGCAAGGAAAATGGGTGAGGCCCACATGAAGGGCTTCCCATATGTTGGAACTAGTAGCAGTGTCCAGGCCCACACCACAATACTATGTGGGCACCTGCACAGCTTTATGGTCTCAGCAATACTTGACAGGACAACGTCAACCCCCTCAAGGTAGGATGAATGCCTGTGGTGGACAGCAGCACTACACAACTACAATCATAAGTGGAAATATACACAGGATGGAGCAAGAAGGAACAGGTGCTTCATTGAATGCCATGCCACCTTGTTCTACACAAGCAAATAAGGTCATAGGTGATGTACCCTAAGGTTGTCTTTGAGTGAAAACTGGAGACATCAACCAAGGCCAATCACTAGGCCTTCCAGATGTGTGTCTGCAGTTCCAGAGTAAACACACATATCTGCTCTGTAGTGGTGGTCAATAACACCACATGCACATATGCCATGGTATAGGCAACTGGCTGCAGACAGGTGAAGTGTAAACATTAGCCCCTGTCCTCCCATAGGTACACATGTGCATGTACAGCATCTGCCACCCTCCCTTCAAGATCAGGAACAGGTCTGCAATGCCCTCTCAAAGGCAACACATAGAGGTCCCCTTAGGCCTGATACCATTCCTGGTTGCAATATGAACACAGGCATGGGCTCTCAGACCCATTCTGCAGTGTAGTCAACCACAGCTTGAGCACCGGTGTCATCCCTTCTGCACAGAGGACAGACAGAAAGTTGATAGAAAACAGGTTATGCATTAGCATTATGTTCAGAAGGATACAAGTCTGAAACTCAAATGTATGGTATAATATCATGACAGCAGTCCTCAATGACATGGCCAAAAACCTCAATACTCTCCATTTAATATAGTAATATAATATTAATAGCCAATAGGCGATAAATATAAATATACAGCTCAAATCCCCAAACCAAGATAGTGTACTGGTCAGAGTCCCAGTTCTGCATGCAGGCATTCATGGTTCGAGTAATAGAACAGACAATTCAAATTTACATGGGAAAGCAATGTTAAAAGTGCTATGTCCATATTAAAATATGTGGCAAGTTATTTTTGTCACCCAGGGTAGTGTAGCTGGTGTAAAATGGATGTGTGAGTTCATATAACATGTGAAAACATCCCATGTATACACATGTCCCATAAAGTATAGTCACACCCCTCACTACTGTAATGAAAGCACAATCAGCCATGTCATGTAATGGAAATCATATATACTTACTAAATGAAGTCATTAGTGTGGTATATTATGAGAATGAACTGTGAGCAATGGTTAGCAATACTCAGCTATGCTTCGCAGGTTTAACAACACATTTCCATTGTCCTCACCCCGCTCTCTGGGGTTTGAGTGTCCGAATTCACCTACAAATTCTGTACAAATGTACAGCTGTTGCTGTATAAGAAATGGACAGCTATGGACCTTCTGTACACCTGTCCTGGACATCTGTAGCTATCTTTCATATTGTTCTTTCCTCTGCATGCCCCTTTTCCACAACATTCCTATCACCCTTTCTCTTTTCTTTTAAAGAATTAGTGGAGGTGTAAGCATGAGTAAGCGGTTGTAAGCGGGAGTAAGCGCAACAAAATTACCAGTGCTGCCAGGGCTTGAACCAAGGGCCCTGCACACCATAGTCAGAGCAATGCACCACTACATCATTTAAGCTATAATGATTGATGATGCTTTCTCCAACATATGCTCATTCAGCAGTAGGGAAAAGATTCTGTAGAATCAGTCAGGTTTCGTATTTATACATATACACATGTATATATACATGGAGATGCATATATATGGACAAATATATACAAAATATAAATAGTGATATACATATAAAATATACACACACACACATATATATATATATATATATATATATATATATATATATATATATATATATAAAGAAACTATAAATATATAGAAAACATATATATATATATATATATATATATATATATATATATATATATACATATATATATATATATATACATATATATATATATATATATATATATATATATATATATATATATATATATATATATATATATAGGCTCATGTAGTGGAGTCATACCTCAAAACCATACCTACCAACCCCTTACTGAAAGAAATCTGCCCCAAGGCTGTCAAAATGGGGGGACAATGGGACGAAACTAGGGACATATTCCAAATATCACTCTTATAAATGTAGAATATTGCCAGTGTGATAGGGTCTGTTTCAGCATACATGTTCTGAAGTATGTGAGATGTATGTCATAATTTACTGTCAGAAATCCGCAGATCATCACAGTGATTTACCAGGGATATGAAAATAATGCATCTGTGGAACAGACCAGAAAAATTAGCAATAAACTTGGACATACTGCAGCAATCCAGACAGCCCTGAGGTAGGCTCAGAGCCCCTTAGTGCAATGAACCTGGGCCAGGCCTGACAATGTGGTGGCAGAAAGACATTGAAATAGGGACATATCTGAAATACTGGAGTAGATAAGCTGACACAGTTACTGCAGTATCTCCCTCATGTCTGTCCTAATATATATTGACTGAAATAGCACAAGTCCAACACTCAATTATTTCCCACTAGTTAGTGACTGAAATCCTCACATCAGCCCACTGATGTGTCAGAAATACACAACACTTATGGGGCCCAGGCAACACTATATCCTACAAATATCTGGACATAACATCACATTAGGGAAACTACACTCATCTCCTAAGCATGTCACTAAGCACTGTTCAAACTACAGTCAGACTGACACACCACTAACCTAAATCTGCTAGGGGGAACTACACATATACTGGCAAATATATCAGGCACTACAGGGATGTCACACCACTGAAAAGCAGACACTAGTGTGAAAGTGCATACCCGCAACCAATTCAAACACACTCACAGTGACATACCAGTAAGCCAAAGGAAAAGTACAGTATACGACTGTGTGAACAAAAACATCTCAACATGTTTGCCACTCACACATTACCCCTACATATACTGGCCCAATTCACAGTGTACTATGATGCCTGACTGTGGTATGGGACATGTCTCAGTCTGCCCCTACAAACATATGCATCTGAAAGTCCACCAGACACAGGAGCAGCATGCACAGACAGATAGAAAAGGAGCCATAACACATACATCCATGCCCCTTCCCTACACAAGCCAAATACCATTGACACAATGCACTGCTACACAATCCGGACAGACTGTCAACAGTTGCCAGAAATACACAGACCTTTCAACTGTACAGAGTTCCACAGAATGTCCAGACTTTCCCCTCATATATAAGGCCTCTTCCACATAACATGTCTGGCAGTCTGCTACATCACTGGGATAATGTCAGGAAAGTAGGCACTAAATAATCATATACCATATGTATCAACCTCTTACTGCATGTCATCTGGACAAAGCCTGACATAATTGTGGGACAGAGGCCCAAAAACAGGAGCATATTTGAAATATTGCTGTTATAAACTGAGAATGTTTCTGTTGTAACAGGGTTAGTTGTAACATATCTTTTCTGAGGGATATGAGGTCAGAAACACAAATGGATGTTAGCAGTTACTGACTGCAATTCCCAGAGTATGCTACTGATTTTCCAAATACAAAATATGTCTGCAGAACACACCAAACATAAGAGTCCAAATTCTGGCCATTCTGCCGATATTTCTACAGGTGAAAGTTATGTCAAACACATAACACTATCAAGAGTTAAAATCACCCAGGAACTCCATGTCCACACAAACCCCGTTAGACTAGCATTAATCCAAATGTATAACAGCAATACTTACATGCTGTCCCTATGTCTGATACATTCTCCCCCATTATGTTGTTCTATCTCCACAGTTCTGGTTGCAAAATATATTTCCAAATACCCTCTGTGATGCTGTTGTTCACACACCTCCTTGCAGTTCTCCTCACTGGCAAGGAAAAGGGCCAATGCTCACATGACATACTCAATGATAGGAGTGTGTTGCCATGCCATTGGCTATATGAATAAAAACACAGCTGTTCTGCATGCAGTTATCAAATGGGGGACACCAATTGGTGCACAGGCCATCAGCTGCTCATGAGCATTACCTACAAAAGGCAAGTTGCTGCCTATGCAAAACAGACATACACCCTACATACTTGGGAGAGAGAGAGAGAGAGAGAAACAGTGAAAAGAAAATTAAAAACCAAGTAGGACATAACCACCTACACTTGAATAAAACAAACAGGTATGTCAAACAAGTAAGCATGTAATGGACTGTAGTGGGGGGTATGTAAGAATGGGAAATAGGAACTATAACATATATATATATCAACAAGACTTGCTGTACTGATATATTGCTGATCAGAACCTATGGCCATAGCATCTGGGTCTGTCTGCAGTGACATAGATCATAGGTCAGGCCCTTGAGTCACCCCAGGAAAGGATGGTTCACATATGACAAGTGCAGTGTGTGTTGAACAATACTGACTGTGACAATACTAGACCAGCTACTGGGATGTTGTACATATCCATATCTTACTTGTGAATACAACTATGATATACCTGGCTGTCTCAGAAATGTGAGAGACCTATACATGGTATTTGCATAGTAAAGTAGTGTTGCACATGTGTGTGTTGAACTGCATGTGATATACCTAGCTCATACCATTAAACTCTCCAGTGTTATGCACACTGACCATATGTGTGCCTCATATTTATAGTCATTTACTTATACAGTTGTGTTATGTCTGGCAAATCATTGTCAAATCTGTGAAGACTGACATTACAACATCTTCTTTTTCTTCTGGCTGTTCCCATTAGGGGTTGCCACAGTGGGTCATTTTTTGCCATTTCTGCCTGTCCTCTGCATCCTATTCTGTCACACCAACAACCTGCATGTCCTCCTCACCACATCCAGGAACCTTATCTGAGGCCTTCCTCTTTTCCACATACCTGGTAGCTTCATCCTTACCATCCTTTTCCCAATATACTCAGCATCCCTCTGCAGCACATCCAAACTAATGTAATCTTGTCTCTCTGGCTTTGTCTCAAAACTGTCCAACATGGACTGACCCTGTCATATATACACATTATACACATTGCTAATCCTGTCCACCCTCATCACAACCAGGGCATATCCTAAAATCTGTAACTCTGCCATGTACAACTCTGACTCCTGCTTTTTTGTGAATGACACTGTCTCCAACCCATAAAACATAGCTGGTCTCACTACCCTGTTGTAGACCTTCCCTTACACTTTTTCTGGTACTTGTCTGCCACAAATTAGTACTGACACTCTTCTCTACCCTCTCCATCTTGCCTGTACTCTCTTCTTCACCTGTCCTCCACAGTCATCATTACTCTGAAATGTTGATTTCAATCATTTATACTCATCCACATTTGCCAACTCTACTCCCTGCATCCTCAACATTCCACTACCCTCCCTCTTATTCACACATATTCTGTCTTAGACCTGCTGACCATCATTCTTCTCCACTCTAGAGCATATCTCCACCTTTACAGGGTCTCCTAAGTCTGTACCCTACTCTCGGTATGGATCACAGTGTCATCTGCAAACATCATAGTCAACGGGGACTCCTCTCCTGTATGATCTTGTCTGTCGACCTGTCCATCACCATTGCAAATAAGAAAGGGCTCACAGCCGATCCCTGATGTCATCCCACCTCCACCTTAAACACATTTTTCTCTCCTGCTGCAGACCTCACTGCTGTCACACCACCCTTGTACATATCCTGTACCAGTCTTACATATATATCTGCCGCTCATGACTTCATCATACAATACCACAACTCCCCTCTAGGCATCCTGTCATATGCTTTCTCTATGTCCAGAAAGACATAAAGCAACTCCTGACCTTCTCTGTACTACTCCATCAACACCCTCAGAGCAAACATCACATCTGTAGTGCTCTTACTTGGAATGACAACATACTACTGACCACTACTCATCACCGCCCTGCTTAACCTAGCTTTCAGTACTCTTTCCCATGACTTCATGCTTTGACTGATTAATGTTATCCCTCTGTAATTATTGCAGCTCTGCACATCAACCCCTATTCTTAAAATGGTACACAAACACTTTCTCTCCACTCCACATGCAACCTCTCACTTTCCAAGATATCATTAATCAATGTGGTGAAAAACACCACTGCCATTTCCCCTAAACACCTCCATGCTACCACAGGTATGTCTTGAAGGTCAACAGGCTTTCCAGTATTCATCCTCTACGTAGCTATTCTTACTTCCTCCTTAGTAAGCTATTGCACTTCCTGATTCACCATACCTGCATCATCCAACCTTCTCTCTCTCATTCTCTTCATTCATCAGCTTCTCAAAGTACTCTGTCCATCTGCTCAACACACTCTCCTCGCTTGTGAGTATATTTCCCTCATTATCCTTTATCACCTTTATCTGCTGCACATCTTTCCTAGCTCAGTCCCTCTGTTTAGCCAACTGGAGCAAGTCCTTTCATCCCTCCTTAGTGTCCAACCTGTCATACAAGTTCATAGGTTCATAGATTAGTACTAGGCTAACTGTCCTTATGGACCATTTTAAGCCTAGCCAGTTATCCCATGTGAGAATCAAACCCTGCATCTTGGATCTATAAGGTAAATACCTTAACCATTATGCCAATCTCCCACCCAAGTCATCATGTGCCTCATCCTTAGCCTTTGCCACCTCTCTTTTTGCCATGCACCTCATCTCCTTATACTCCTGCCTACTTTCCTCATCTCTCCAACAATCCCACTCCTTCATCAAAAACCTCTTTCTCTGTGTACTGTCCTGTACATCCTCAGTCCACCACCAGGTGTCCTTGTACTCCTTCTTCCATCCACATCTCACACCAAGCACATTTCTAGCCATCTCCCTTACTAGCTCTGCTGTACTTACCCAGATATTTAGTAAATCATCACTGCCACCCAGTGCCTGTCTTAACTCTTCCCTGAACTCCACCTCATAATCACCCTTTTCCAGTTCCCACCATTTGATCACTGGTGCTACCCTCACACTCCTCCTCTTCTTGATCATCAATGTCATCTTACAGACCAACAGTCTCTGCTGCCTAACTACACTGTCCCCTGTCACCACTTTACAGTCTCCAATCTCCTTCAAACTGGCCCTTCTACATTGGATATATTCCACCTGTGTGCATCTCCCTCCAATTTTGTATGTCACCATGTGCTTCTCCCTCTTGTTATAGTATGTATTCACCACAGTCATGTCCATCCTTTTTGCAAAATCCACTGCCATCTCACCATCTGCATTCCTTTGCTTAACAACATACATACCAATCCCTTCCTCATTCCCTCTGTTCCTTTCACCAGCATGGCCATTGAAACCTGCTGCAATCATCACTCTCTTACCCTTGGGTACAGTCATCACCATGTCATCCAACTGACTTTACAGTTCTCTTTCTCATCCTTCATACAAGCAACTTGCATAGCATATGCACTAATAACATTCATCATTACACCATCAATTTCCAGATTCATAAACATCTATCAGACACTCATGTCATTCTCCAAAAACACCTTTGGCATGCTGTTTCTTCAGTATAACCCCTACCCCCTTTCCCCTCCCATTCACACCCTAATAGCACAATTGTGACCTGCATCTGATACACCTAGCTGTACTCCCCTTCCATCTGGTCTCTTGCACACACAATATATCCACTTTCCTATGGCCATCATATCAGCTAACTCTCCCCCTATACCAGTCATACTGCCAACATTAAAAGTTCTTAGCCTCACTAAAACACTCCTAGCCTTTCTCCTCTCTTCCTGCCATATAAGTGTTGGACAGCCTCCAGGGTATGTCTGTCAAATGCAAAGGCTACTATGCTATTGAATGACTCAGGTGTGCTGCAGCAATATTAAGACAGTGTCACTAATTTTGTTCCATTGCCCCCCATGTATGTGTAGCGTCCTACAGGTGTCCTGCTCTAATGGATTGAAAGGGATGACTGGGCAGCAAGAGTGTGAATACAGTGTGCCATACTGAAATAGAACAGAAATGTATATCAGCTATTAGCTGTGCACATGTCAGTATGAGTAGGTGTATCTGCTTGCCTCATAACAACAGGCATGGGATTCAAAATTTCAGTTAAATAAGCTGTACATGTTGTACACATGTGTAATTTTAGTTACTGTGCATCCAGCAGAGTGACATTTCTACAGCTACTGGTTGTTGCATTGCCCTGACACAGCCATGGGTACTACAATAAGCATGATTATTTGTTTGAAACTGGAGAGGTGTCCATCTGTGTTATGACTGTGTCCATGCCTACTACAAACCACTATATGAACATCAACATAGTTGTATGGACTCAGCAATACCTTACTTGTAAAATCTGCCTCCACCAAAGTAGAATAATCCCCTTTGCTGGACAGCAGCAACATACATACCGCAGACTTAGTCCCTATATTGGCTGTACAGGGCAAATTAGTAGCAGGGACCAACTTGGCATTGAGTCAGCCTTTGTCTGATCAAGCATATAAGGTCACAGGTGAAATAATGTAAGGCTAACTATAAGTACATATTAAACACATCCACCAGGGCCAATCACAAGGCCATCTTCACATAAGTCTCAATTTACAAGACAAAAAACAATACTAATGTAATTTACAGACAGCAAACCAGAACAATCCTCAGACATTCTGGGCAGGTCTGAATAATTTACTTCATCCTGGAAAAACGTTGACCCCTACCCCCACTGCTACCATTGATAAATCCCCTGAGGACATTTCAGACATTTTTAACCATTTCTAAATGGAGACAATTCAAGCCCTAGCTAGCCAATTACCTCCTAGATCCCCTGGCCCTGAAAGCACCACCCCTACAAACCTACTTTCGTTCAGCTTCCAACCAGTGCCCACCTCACTTATCTCTACCTTGATCAAAAAATTAAAACCCATCACACTCTTCACTGACCAACTCCCTGCTGAGTACCTTCAAAAATCAGCTGATACCATTGCCTATCCAGTATCTATACTAATTAATCGTACCATAGTAGAGGCTAAAATTCCTACCATTTGAAAAACATCCTATGTAATCCCACTACATAAAGGAGGTTCTTCCACTGAATTATCCAATTACAGACCAATACCTATACTTTCTCCACTAGCTAAGATCATGGAAAAATGTATACACAAACAACTCATGTACCACCTAATTCAGAATCACCTCATGGCCGATACCCAACATGGCTTCCGTCCACACCACAGCACAACTTTGGCACTACTAGCATTTACCAATACCATCAATAATAATTGTAACAATAATCACTTATCCTCAGTCCTCTTCCTGGATCTTTCCAAGGCATTCAGCATAGTGGATAACCAACTTTTGATTCTCACCCTGAAATCTTTCTATCTAAATTCTAATGCAATTCAATGGTTTAAATCCTACCTCAATGGGAGGCAACAGGCTGTTCTCTGGCAGAACAAGCTCTCCAACCTATTACCTAATACCCTTGGAGTACCTCAAGGCTCCATATTAGGGCCCCTATTGTTTTCCGTATTTATTAACGAGTTACATATACTCACCCCAAAGGTCAGCAGTATTCAATATGCAGATGACTCCACCCTGATATGCTCAGCCACATCTCCTTCAGAGCTGAGGTTTGCCACACAGTCCACCTTCAATACTATAGAAAACTGGGTCTCAGAACGTTGATTGTTGCTAAATCCTAAAAAGACTAAAATGTCGTTATTCTCACCAACCCAAAGGTCTGCTGCTTTTACCTTCACCATATATGCAAAAGATGACACAATAATCATCCCCAACCCCTCTACTAAACTAGTACGAGTCTTTATCGATAATAACCTAAAATTTGACCTTCATGTAAACCAAACGATCAAGACCATCAATAAAAAACTAGGGTCACTGTATAGAATAAAAGCCTTCCTAACCCCTCCAGCTAAGATTGCCATAGCTCACTCACCTGCTTTCAACACTTCTATATGCTTCCCCCTTCTCTCTAATCTAAACAAGACTGTACTTAATAGACTGTCACTCTGTTACAATCACATTGCCACGTTTGCCACTGGCCTGCCTTTTAGAACGCACCACTGCATCAACCTTAAACAGCTTGGATGGCTAGAACTTCCCAATCTAATCCAATATAACCTTCTGATTATGGCTAACAATATCCTCTATTAACCAGATAATACACCAGCTCTTAAAAATATTATCACCCCCTACAACAATCCAAGACTGCTTTGATCCTCAAACAGACTTCTTATTCAGACAATCAAAATTAACAATGTAGCCGGTGACTCCCACCGTGCAAACTCTGTAGGCCGAGCCTGGAACCTAATTCTGTCTGATACTACTTTGCTCTCCTCCCTATGCCAATTTAAAGCAAAACTTAAGCAACATCTAGCACTAAACTGGCTTTGCCACTGCAACAAGCCTGGCTAACTCTCACCATGAATGTGAACAATCTATTAATCAAACTGCTGTTTATTTTTTCCCCTGACTGTTACCAGGGGTAACTCATCTTCGTGAAATTGTATATTTATATCTGCTTATGTATTATTTGTAAATATCATATCTGTAATATGCCTTCTTTGTTATTCCTGTATCTGTCTACCTTGGAGCTTTTCACCCCGGGCCTCCACTGAAAATGGACAATAATCCAGTCGGACTATCCTGGTCAACAAATGTAAAATAAAAAAATAAGTAAAATGTCTGCAATCTCAGAGGCAACAAACCAACCCACCCTGTAATGGTGGTCAATCAGACCACATACACACACAACATAGGTATAGCCAACCTGCTGCAGATAGGTTTAGGGCAAACATCACCCTCTGGCTCAGCATCACTATAGCTGGATATGCACAGCACCCATACCCCTCCCCTCATCACCAGTGAGCAGGTACTTATTGTCTACTGAAAGGCAACAAACGTAAATATCCATGGGACCTGATAACATCCCTGTCCACATCCTACATGAACTCAGGCATGTGTTCCCAGCTCCATTACCCACTGTAGTCACACCAAGCCTTGGCACCATCCACACCCCATCCATATGGAAGCGTTTATTTATTTTTTATTTTACATTTGTTGACCGGGATTGTCCGACTGAGCTGAAGAGTCCTTTTTCAGTGGAAACCCAGGGAGAAAAGCTTCAACATATTATACAATTTTCATTATAAATTAGCATTAAACAGCAATGTTACAAGATTATTACAAGGCATTAAGTAGCAATACAATGTTATACAGTGTCAATAATCAGGGGTATAGCATAACCATTTCAAGATATATAAAAAGAAATATGTCATTAAGATGAATATAGTTTTTGGGGTAAGTGGTTACAAAAACCCAGTTTTTTTTATAATGTAGTTGCATGAAGGCAAGACAATTACAATAGAATGTTTCTCTGAGGCAATTTGCTTAATAGATTTTAGAAGACAGTAGAAAGAGTAGTCAAGGAAGATTAGAGAGAGCTAGTGAGAACAGGGAGTTAAGGGCAGAAAGTAGATTAAGGTATGAGAAGTAGGGGATGTTTAAGGAGGGAGAATGCAGTGGTAGGACCAGTGACTTTTAAAGTGCTCTTTGGTGGCTGTCTTAAACTGTTTAGGATGTGTAAGGGTCCTGATTTCTAGTGGGAGCCTATTCCAGGCAATAGTGGGGTGATAGCTGTACATGCTGCATCCAAATTTAGACTTAGGTTTGTAGATTTGTAGTAGGTCTTGGTTAGAGCTTTGGAGAGGTCTGGCGGGAGAATAATGGGAGATGAGAGGGCATAGTGCTGTGCTGTAGGAGGGCTGGTATAGGATAGAATGGATAATCTACAGCCAAGAGAGAAGAAGCTGGTGGGGTAATTCAATCCAGTTTAGGTGTCTTAGAGAGAGACACTGATGGGATTTGTAGGTTTGTTGGGAAGCAAATCTAGCTACCTTGTTGTAGGTAGATTTGAGTTTGGTCAGGAGTGCTGAGTTAAGATTTGTGAGAATTTGAGAATTGTACATTAGACTGGATAGAAGGTAGGTGAGAGAGAGAGTAATCTTGGCTTCAGAGGTAAGGAATTTCTGGTTATGTTAAAGGAGCCCTAGTTTTGAATAAGTCTTTTTGATGCAGTTATTAACATGCAAGTTAAATTTAAGCTGATCGTCGATGGTTACGCCTAAGAGCTTAGTGCTGGATTCTACATGAATGGGGGTGTTATTAAGGGACTGTGTGGAGAAGGAGGGTTTAATATTGTTGATCTTTTTAGATAGGAAGAGTAACAGCTTTGTTTTTTTAGGGTTAAGAATAAGCTGGTTGTTGGAGAGCCATGTTTCAACTAAGTTAAAAGATGTTTGAGTAGCTGAGAAGAGCTTAGAGGGAGAGTTGGCTGTGGTGATGACTGTAAAGTCATTTGTGTATTGCACTAAAGATGACTGAAGACAGGAGGTATAGAGCTGATTAGTAAAGATATTAAAAAGTAAAGGCCCTAGGATAGATCCTTGAGGTACACCCATTTTTATAGGGAGAGGATGGGAGAGTGCAGAGTGCTATCTCACTGATTGAGATCTATCAGTGAGGTAGCTTGAGAACCATGCAACAGTATCAGAGGAGAAGTTGGGGTTATGCAGTTTGTGCAGCAGAAGAGAGTGTGAGACAGTGTCAAAAGCTTTTGAGAGGTCCAAGAATAGGCAAGAAATAAGTTTATGGTCATCCATGGCTATAGAGACTGTGTTGAGGAAGGATAATAGAGCTGTAGTGGTGCTATGTTTGGGTCTGAAGCCATGTTGAGTGAGTGTAAGCAGATTTTCCTGTATTAGATACCGCATAACTTCTTTATGAATACATTTTTCTAGTACTTCAGAGGGGGGGGTAGTGATAGGTCTAAAGTTGGAATTATCAGAAGAGTTACCTCCTTTATGTGTAGGTAGAGTGTAGCATTGTTTCCAGATGGAAGGGACTTTAGATTCAGAGACAGAGTGATTAATTAGGATAGATACAGGGAGAGCAAGGGAATCAGCTGCTAGTAGAAGAAAAGTGGAAGGAATATTGTCAACTGATGCTGAGCATGTTGTTAATTTAGGGAGTAGAATTTTGATGTAGCTAGTAGGTACAGGTTTGAGGGAGAAGGTATTTGAGTAGATAGTATTAAGAGTAGGTTCAGAAAAGTTGGAGATAGTAGTAGAGGAGTTTAGGTTAGGGTTCAGTAGCTTAGATATTAAATCGATAAAATAGGTATTGAAGATAGTGGCAGTTTCTTCAGATGTCTTGTCTGGGCACGGAGTGGGGGACCTAAGAGTGCCAGGATGTAATATTTGGTTAATAGAGTTCCAGAGCTTTTTAGGATTAGATTTTAGGGATGTGGGAGGTTTGTTATAGAAGTCCTTCTTATCTTTATGTGTTTGTCAGATTTCTGAGTTCTTTATATTTTTGTAAGTCTGCAGGGAGCTTAGTTTGTGACCATTTTTTTCCATAAATTGTCTCTAGTTATCATAAGGGTACGAGTGGCTAGCCTTACTTAAAGAATACGAGTGGATAGTAAGACTAGCAGCTAATATATCCCCTGGATTAAATTTTGATGTTTCCTTAAAACCTGTTCTAATAAAAATACAACACACTAAGTTAAAGTAATATAGGTAATGCATTTGCGTATATATGTGTGCATGTAAATATAAGTACACAAAAGTAAGTAAATATATGTATGTATGAATTTTATCTAATTGTACTTGTTTATGTTTTAAAATTATAAGTAATGTAATTATTTTAAAGCATTAGTCACATGACCATGGCTGCGGGTCACGTGATGTATTGGGCGTGTATTTAATGTCTGATTTTAATGTACCTGTGTCTATCATTGAGAAAGGGTCTTGTACCTGAAAGCTTAGTGTTTGATAAAGGTGTGTTTTTTACCTCAACTTTTTTGTTGTGCTTTGTACCTTTGACTTTGCAGCAGTATATACTTGAAATACTGAAACATGACAGAAGTGAGACTGCTGGAAAGGATTGTAATAACTACAGGTAAAACATGTCAATAAAGCCTAGAAGTAAGTACCATCCTGAATAGTAAAATGAAAGCAAGTGAGAGAGTGTGAGAAAGTGTCATGAATCCAGCAATACAGTAGTAATAAACCCTGAATAAAGTATACTGCAGTCAAGACAGAATGAAATGCATGTGAGAATCAAAACCAAACAGCGAAATCTGTTCAAAGTGTTGCTGCATCTGGAATGTGTATCCCAAAATCTGGATATGTTGCTCTCAGTCTGTAATATGCAGATAGGATGATTGTCTGATATACCAAACATCCACACTTGTCTACAGCTATATAAAGCAAATGTAGCAGGATGATGTAGCTGAACAAAGCTAGATATGAATGTGTATGAAGAACAATAAAATGTATATTGATGTTGCAGTAACAGTCCTATCACCAAGTTGAAATAGTTATCATATAGGAAACTGTAGTTAGAACAGTAGTGTGTATATATATCTGTAGCTATTAGAAATGTACAGCATATGTATTGGTATTTGAAGGTGTTAATATTATTTTCTTCACCCCACCCTATAACCACATATAAACCATTCCACGTGAAAATGGTATGTGCAATCACAATTAACACCCCTGGACGTTTGTCCTGTTGGGTCATATATATTTTCATGTCCGTTGATGCATCTGCCCTGTTCATACATCCAAACCTGATGGCCTGTTGCCATCAATTAACCCTGCATGTTGTTGGACTGTGTATTGCTGTTCAAATTATGCATGTGTTATGCACGCTGTTCAGTGGTGTGAATATCTGGGTGTTTGGTTAATGGGAATACTAATGCATGCTGTTACAACTAATTGTGAATGGTATTATATGTCACTAATCCAAACTGTCATGACATAATGCAAAACATAGGACGACAGGGAAGGCGGGTTCCAGCGGACCCACCTCTCCCACCTCAGCTGGCGAGTGCACCTGGCACTAGTGCCGAGTCTGGACCCTCCTCCGGTGGCCCTGTGCCACCTGCAGGTGGAAGCGCTGCAGGGGATGGGGCTCGCTCCCCCTCTGCAAGTGTGGCCGGAGGAGAACCACCACTCACCCTCCGTAGTGTCTGGACTGTGGTGCGTAGGGAGATTCGGGACTCTGTCCTCGAGCCCCTACGCCAGCTTGAGGCACGGGTGGCACAACTAACGGGCATGCCTGTTGCCCGGCCTACAAAGCCCCCAGCACAGCCCCGTCCTGGGCAGTGAAGGAACAGTGGCAACTGCCTATGGGTGGGGATATCAGTTCCACTGTTGCCATCTGTGGGCTCATGGGCTCTGGATATCCAAACCTCCGTCCCCGTCAATTGTGTAACCCCCCCACACATGTCATACACCGCCCCTGTATGCGTCTTGTTTGTCTTGTCTGTTTACCTACCCAACCTACCTCCCCAGCTGTACCGACTTCCTTCACCTGACATACCACTCTCACCTGAAAAAAAAAAAGGGCACTCTGTACCCACAAAAAAATTACGCCCCATACATAGCTGCCCATTCTGCACACATGTCTGCTGGACATGGAATCTATCAATTACAATTGGCAGTACAACAAGTATTATTGTTGTCCTGACACCTCTCTCAGGGGTGGAAGGTTTCAAATGTCACACCAAATTACATACATATGCACAGCTGTTGCTGATGAAGAAATGGGCAGCTATGGGCCTTACCTACATCCCTCCTGCAAATCCCAAGCTTGTTTCCCTACTGTCTTACCCTCTTTGTGACCCCTTTTTCACCACTTTCCTGTCTCCCCATTTTCTTTTCTTTCAAAGAAAATAGCTCGGGTGTGTGCCAGAGTAAGCACTGCTAAGCGGTTGTAAGCGGGTGTGCTCGTGTGTGCGCAGAGCTAACCACCAGTGCGCATGCGTGAGCTCCGCGCAAAACAGCGCTAACCTGGTTACAACTGCTTAAAAGTGCCTTAGTCACTTTGATTGACAGGCCCTGTACTTAGTTCAAAAGCAAAATAAAATCCCACTGTCAGTCCCAAACCCAGGACCTTGGAAACACTAGTCTGTATGACCTACCACTAAGCCATGACTCTTATACAAAAACATTGTGCTAAAATAAATATTACATGTAATAGTAGGGATGAATGTAAAGAGAATATAGGATGTGTAGTACCCAAAGCATGTCATGTAGAATTACTGTCAAAACTACTGGATTCCCATAATAGTAGTGTGTGAACACAAACAGCCATGCTAGTTGGTAGCTTGTAGGTAATAATGTCAGTTAAAGTACATATATAAATGTATGTATATGTACATATATATATATATATATATAAATATATATCTATATATAGTTGTAGGAGTCATTGTGCATACACATTTACTACAGGGAACATGAGAGAGGAATGGAGAAATGTGAATCTACAACACAGCCTGAATCATGAGAGAGATACTAACCTTTACACTCACAGAACACTGTCCACAGCATACCAGCATGGTCCCCGCCCTTACATTTTGAAAGGGCAACGCCTATCCCACATACCCTTTTATAGCACTGACCTGAAATCACAGTGAGAACTGCAATCAGTACACAACTGGCTGTATGCAATTAGCAAATGCTGGCTTACAATTGGTGCAGAGGCCATCACATGGACCTATGCAGATACCTACAAAAGCATCCAGTACTAACACTCCACACATGCAATACATTTATTGCACTGTCTGGAAGCAGACAGAGGGAGAGAGAAAAGTGAGAGAGAGAGAGAGAGAGAGAGAGAGAAAACAAACAAAAAAATTATACACTGTCTCTGTGACTCTAAGCTGTCAGCAGTGACAGTAGCAGCAGCAAGCAGAAGCAGTGGTAACGCAACCAGCTGCGACAAACACAGGTAATGCAAAGTAGCAGGTTAATAGTATGTGTGCCATATATTGCTGACATAGTCTGCTGATATGCTGTTTGTGTTCTCTTCCAGGGAGATGGCACGTCAGCGTAATCCTGCCTACTCTGTAGTGGAAGACGAGGAGATCCATCAGAGCCTGGTGCGGGAGTATGACATCCTGTTTTCCCGCACCAGTCAGAATCAGCAGGAGAGGGCTGCACTGTGGCAAGACCTTGTCCGTAGGGTAAATGATATTGGCATGCATAACAGGACATATGAGCAGGTACGACATCACTGCAGTGATTTAATCCAAAGTGTCCATCAGCGTGCATCAGATATCCACAGGCAACAGGTTGCCACAAGAGGTGGGGTGGCCACACATCCCCCCCTCACCAGACTGGAGGGGCTACTCCTAAGTGTTGTGGCTCCAGCCCCGGAACAGCAACAGCAGTACACCTGCATTATGATGGAGGCTGGTTCCACAAAGCAGCACGACATGGAGCGTGCAGGTAATATGCCATATGTACACTTGACTGTTCAGTACACTATATCATATGCAATATCAATGGCACAGTTGTGCCCACTGACATTAATCTCATCATTTCTGCAGGTCCCTCCGGGGTTACAGCAAGGCAGGCCATCCATGCTAGTGAGTGTGTTTAACATAACCTATAATAGTCCTGATAATGCTAGTAACAGTAGTGTAACTCAGTAGTGCTCTGTGTGTATACTGCGGGGTGTGCATGTGTGCAGGTGTGCCTGTGCCCATGTGTGCATGTGTGCATGTGTGCAGATGTGCCTGTGTCCACGTGTGCATGTGTGCATGTGTGCCTGTGTCCACGTGTGCATGTGTGCATGTGTGCATGTGTGCCTGTGTCCACATGTGAATGTGTGCATGTGTGCATGTGTGCATGTGTGCATGTGTGCAGGAGTGCATCACTGGTAACAATGTCTGGAGACTGTAAACTGTGTTTCCTGTCTTCCTCCCACAGGTTCTGGTGCTGCTCTGGTGACCTGCAGCAGGGAACCTGAATCTTGTGCCACGGGTACTGGTAATGATGATATTTGTGTAATGGTACAGGAAGGTGTGTCAGGGTCCGCCATTGGTCAGCCAATTGACAGTACACAGCTGTCAACCCCATCATTGCGCACAGTCATCCTGCCAGTACATCCTTTGTCACCATTGTCCCTAGGTGATGGACAAGATACAGTGGGCATAGACCAGGGTAATGTGGTACCTGTGGCAGATGCATCCCCACACAGCAGCCATGGGCAGGGTCCTGCGATGGTACCACACAGACAGTTGCCCATGGGTTCTCATGGGAGCATCCGTGGGCGTACTGCCTCTGGCCGACATGCCCAAAGAGGTCTGTCAACCTCAGCTATGTTTCGGACTGTCATGCAGGCACAGTCGCGTATGGAAAGGTACACCAGACAGGGTCTGAGGGAGCTGAGAGCATGTCGCACAGCCATGACAGACAGTATGCGTGACATTGCGGATGCTATCCGTAATTTCACCGATGTCATAGACAGACGTTGTGGGGACATCATACAGCAGTTCCACAACCAAATGTCCATGAGCCAGGGCAATGGTGGGCGTTTGCGGCGTCGACATGGCTGTATGCCGGCAACAGCAGCAGCTGGCAGTCGGCGCGGACGACAACAGGCTCACGCACACCCCCATAGTGCCAGCAGCAGTCCCAGCAATGCTGGGTCTGTGCTGTCATCGGAACACCCCAGGAGACCACGTGCACGTGGCTCTGGACAGTCCCAACAGGGACCTGTGTCCAGTCAACACACTCTTGCTTCTGATGACAGTACCCAGTCTGGCTTAGTACTGGATATGGTCCGTAGCACCCCTGCCAGGCACAGGTACCATGTCCGTGCCCACAGACACTGATCTGTATAACCTGCCAGGTGCAGTCTGTGGCTGTCCACAAACCCCTGTATATGGCAGCCATGAGGTGGAACTGTGTGCATGCATACACACATGCGAAATGTTAACACCTAGGGCGACCACATACACGCAAACACTGCACCAACACTGCCCCACCCTGTACTGCTGACCCTCACCAACACACATACACACACATGTCAATTGGTGGTATCAGTGGCTGACTCAGGCATACCTAATCCACACCCTGTGCATATGATGACACTATGCCAACTCCTGCAATCTCCAACATCATTGCAGGAACAGGTAAACACGTTGCTGATGCACAGGTTGACTACATAGAAGTGTATTAGTAGTATCATGTTGGTAACAGTACAGTGTGCTGCTATGACTGTGTGTATATCCCAGCATGCCTGCTGCAGTAACTGTATGAATGTCCTGAATTGTTATCTGCACCCATAGTACATACCAAAGTGTAACAGCTGCACATAATTGCATGCCGGTGGTAAGGTTGTCAACAGATAGCCGCATACATGGGTAGCACAGGGGGAAAGCTAACGCAAGTAGTGATATGCAATGGTGGACATGTACAGTAATGGTGTCAAGTTGCCCACAACGACTATGCAATGTGGATGTTCACGCATGTAGATATGTGTGCAGTACCAATGTAATCCAAATCACAAATAACTATGACATAATATCAGTTCTACCATGTGCATCTGTGCTGTGTATTCCTGGGTACATGTTGATAGTACCTACATATTTGCATTGTTACTTACTGTTATTGTTACCCCTTCTTTGTTGTACAATGCACTACTTCCAGCCCTGTTTACTGTAGCTTTGTTTGCATGCATGTTCGCTTGGGGTTCCCTGGAACACTGCTTAGACCTGCAATGCAGAGTTACAGTGCTTCTGTAGACTCCTAGTGACATCTGCATAGCGTACGATATGTATGTCAACTTTACACATGACAGAACGTCACTGTCTGTCCTGTACGCATGTACGTTGCCTGTGACACATTGCACATGTCTTACCTGGCATTTACCCACATGTGCAGTCATATATGCCAGTGCTATGAAACAGTAGCGGTACACCCACACATACACACCTTCAGTATGTTGCTCCCCATTGGCCCTATATGTTGGTACTCACCATGGCAATCACACTACTAGGGTAGCATGTGCAAAGGTAACCTGTGAATCACCTCTATGGTCCAGTTGTGGTTTATGTGAGTCATGTGGCAATGTCACAGCTGCCACATGTATGCAGTCAGCCATCACCCTTGGCCAGGAACGTACAACACATGTGTGAGATGCCACCACACAGCCAATCTGGGGACTGGGCTCTCTGAACCCAGTAATGCCATACCCTGTCAGGTGGCATGTCATATATACTACATCCTGGACAAACTTCAACCCCAATCCCTGCTGCTACTATTGATAAAACCCCTGAAGATGTTTCTGATAGTTTTGACCAATTCTTTACTGAGACATTTCAAGCCCTAGCTAGCCATCTACCTCCTAGCTCCCCTGGTCCTGAAAGTAGCACCCCTAGAAACCTACTTGCGTTCAGCTGCCAACCAGTCACCACTTCACTTCTCCGTACCTTGATTGAAACAGTGAAACCCACTACACTTTCTGCTGATCAACTCCCTGCCGAGTACCTATCAAAATCAGATGATGCTATTGCTTACCCCGTCTCAAAACTAATCAAATGAACAATGGTAGAATCTAAATTTCCCACCATCTGGAAAATATCCTATGTAATCCCACTTCACAAAGGAGGCAGCTCTACTGAATTTTCCAATTATAGGCCAATAGCTATACTCTCTCCACTTGCAAAGATTATGGAAACTTTATTCATAGACAATTCATGCACCACCTAATCCAAAATCGCCTTATGGCAGACACTCAGCATGGCTTCCGTCCTCATCACAGCACTACTTCAGGCCTCCTAGCCTTTACTAACACCATAAACCATACTTGCAACACTAATTATATATCCTCAGCCCTCTTTTTGGATCTTTCCAAGGAATACGATATGGTTGATCACCAACTTGTAATCCACACCCTGCAAACATTCTGTCTAGATACTGGAGCCTTCCAATGGTTTCAATCCTACCTGCATGGTCGACAGCAGGCTGGCCTCTGGCAGAACAAACTCTCTAACCTTCTACCTAACACCCTCAGAGTACCACAAGGCTCTATACTAGGGCCCTTGCTGTTCTCCATCTTCATTAACGACCTTTATACTGTCATCCCAAAAGTCAGCTGTATCCAATATGCTGAAGACTCTACTCTGATCTGCTCAGCCACATCTCCAGTAGAGTTATGGTCAGCTACCCAGACCACCTTTAATACAATAGAAAACTGGCTTTCTGAACATCGTCTGATCCTAAAATCCCAAATAAACTAAACTGCTATTTTACCAACACGTAGGTCTACCGCTTTCACCTTTACCATAACATCAACTGATGGCACAATAATCTCCCCTGACCCATCTACTAAACTATTAGGTGTCATCATAGACAATAATCTCAAATGTGACCTACATGTTAACCAAATTATCAAAGCCATCAATAAAAAACTAGGGTCACTTTACAGAATAAAAGCCTTCCTAACCCCTCCAGCTAAAGGTGCCATAGCTCGCTCACACCTTCTTTCAACCCTTCTGTATGCATCCCCTCTACTCGAATATGAACAAGACTGTCCTTAACAAACACTCAATTTGCTACAACTACATTGCCAGGTTTGCCACTGGGCTGCCTTTTAGGACACATCATTGCATCAATCTAAATCAGCTTGGTTGGCTTGAAATACCCAGCCTAATACAGTATAACCAACTGATTATGACCTATAAAATCCTCTATAATCTGGACAATACTCCTGCACTTCAAATATTATCACCCCCTATAACAATCCTAGACCGCTTCGATCCTCTAACAAACTACTAATTCAGACTAGCAAATGTAATAACACAGCCGGTGATTCTCTCTTTGCAAACTCTGTAAGTAGATCCTGGAACTCACTTCCAGCTGATATTACCTTACTTTCCACCTTAGGTCAATTTAACACTAGACTCAAACAACATTTGTCACTTAACTGGCTATGTCAATGTATCAAGCCTGGCTAACTCGAATGTGTAAAATCTGTTAACCAGTTTACTGTGTAATTTAATTTAATCCTGACTTGTGCTCAGGACTAACATTAACCTGTGGAACATGTTTAACTTGCTTACTTATGTAATCTTTGTAAATAATCTGTTTGTAATATGTAATGCTGGTATTATGTAATGCTGTATCTGCTTACCCTTGTAGCTTTTCTCCCTGGGCCTACCCTGGAAATGGACATGCAGCCAGTTGGACTATCTCGGTCAACAAATGTAGGATAAATAAATAAATAAATAAAATATATTACAGTGACTACAATACAAGTCAGACATTGACACGCACTGACAGCATGCTGAACACACTGGGGCATACGTGGGGACTCAGAATAGCATCCTGCCTGAGCATCACACACCTGCACAGCTGGAACAGGCATATGTTCCGTCGGAACAGAGCACATGCCACACATGGCATACACATCCCCTGTGCCACACACTCACAGCCTGTAGGGCTACACAACACACCTGCTACAGACGTGTCAGGTACCTGTCTTGGGTGCTGCACTGGGGTACCGCTCAACAGGCTGTATCTGGTGAAGGTCACAGTGATATGCCTCAGGAGCACTATGGTCCACCACAGAACACATGCATACAGGTCAGTCAGAGGCATGGACACATGTGACTCACTCATTGACCATGCCAGTATGGCTGACCTGAGACATACCTCCCTGGACTACATGATAGGGAACATAGAATGGATCTCCCAGCATGTGGCACAGGCCAGTATGAGCCTGATCTTGGTTGCCAACATACCCTCACCAGGTATGCTACCACTATATGTGGGAAGGGTGTTGTATGTCTACATTATGCTCAGTCTCCACTGTCATTCATAGGGTATCTGCTGGCTGTCAACGTGTGCTTACATGCTAGGGAAGCCACAATGATGTGCAAGGGTCATCTTGTACGTGACACCCATGGCCCGATGTATAATGGCAAAGCTCCTTGGTACACACATACTGCCTTATGCTGCAGGACATGGTTTACATAGCCACCTCCGTGGGTATCACACAGGTTAGGACACTAACAGTGCTGCTACACAACAACAGCAGTGTACACTGGAAGATGCATGCACCGGACACTGTCCTCAGCATGGTAAACTGCAATGTCTGTGCAGTACCAGATTCCTGATTCATGGCTCACAGGTGTTACCCATCACTGACAGGTTATGCCCCATACCATGCCTGTCGTCCCCTACACATGTAACACACATGGACAGGGGGTGGTATCCCAAGGTACCACAGATACACACACCTCCAGGTTGTTGGCACAGCACAAAGCATCAGGGCCTAATCATGTGCAGCTAACAGTGTGTCGGACTGCCATCTGGTTCATAGCCTGGCACACACAACCCTCCCATACACAGGAAGACCACCTATCCTCCATAACAACACTGGCAATATGACAGTCTCAAGAACTGTGTTTATATGGCTGGACTGCATCCAGCCAAACATTGTGCGTGAGCATTACTGTAGCTACAACACACTAGTTGAAGGGTTCACAGCATGTGGTCACTGAATTGCAGTGGAATGACATGTTACCACTACCACAACAGGTGGGAACATGCAGCACCTGTACATCGACTACATGTACACTATATGGCCCAGACCAGATGTGTATCCCCTGCTGTAGGTATTTTGCCATATACACCCACACTGTATAGACACATACCGCGTGCGGACCCTGCACAGTAAGACACAGCCATATTGGTATACATTGCAAATACCATTTATCCACTCGAGGCATGTGTCAGACATGGTAACTACTGCAGGTCACAGGTATTTATGTGTATGTGTCACACACATACATCATGTGTGCAATGCCATTGCTGGTTTAGGCAATGGCATACATTGTTATGTACAAAGACCCACACAAGGTCATACTGTTCATAGGTCCATAGGTTCATAGGTTCATACTAGGCTATCTGCCCAAGGGCATATATAAGCCTAGCCCATAGTTATGTGGCTTTCGCCACCCCTTTAGTTTGAATAAAAACTACGCCTATCATTTTTCTGTGCCTCTGTCAAGCAGTGACACTGAAGTAATCCCTGGGGTATATCTGCGATCTCCCATCCATTGGTCAAGATTCCTCTTGAACAAGGCCAGCGAGGTGCTCTGTCTCACATGTACCGGGATTTTGTTCCACAGCATAGGGAGTCTCTGGGTGATGAATCTGTCCCTCCAGCACGTTCTATTTATAACCGTGTCAAGGTTTAAGTCTCCGCCCTTGTGGTTCTGAGGGATCTAGATTTTTGAGGTGAAGCATATTCATCAAATCTGGGTTTGACATGGCCTTATATGTCAGGCACAGGTCACCTCTGAGCAAGCGGTATGAGACTGAATAGAGCTGGAGTTCTTTCAGTCGGGCAGCATAAGACATATTTTTGAGACCCTTTATCCTTTTGGTGAGGAACTTTTGGGGCCTTTCAAGCTGCAGCAGGTGTCTGGTCAGATACATTCGAACGGGCATTGTACTCAATCATAGGTCTAATGAGTGATGAGCACAGGGGGACGATGACCTCCCTTGATCTAGATGTGAATCCCTTCATGATCAGGTGGGCGATATAGAAGGTTTTCCTAACTACTTTAGCAACATGAGTGTCAAACGAAAGGCTACTGTCAACTTGGGTCCCCAGATCCCTGATGACTTTTTCTGTGCTCAGTGGATTGACACCTATATGGTAGGTAGGGGTAACCTTGTTTTTCCCGAAGGGTATGACTATGCATTTTTTGGCGTTTAACTTCAGGCCATGGCTCTGGCACCAGTTATCCATTTCTGTGAAGCCCTTCTGGAGGATATCTGTGTCAGATGTGTTTTCGACTATGGCGCCCAGTTTGCAGTCATCTGCAAACTTTGTCAGCCATAACCCTCCTGTGTTTGCTTGTACTTCAGAAAAGTAGATGCCGAACAAGAGTGGACCCAGGACTGAGCCCTGTGGGACACCACTTGTGACAGGCTTTGAGTCTGACATGGCTCCAGCAACTCTGACCCTGTGGGTTCTGTCACTTAGCCAGTTTGCAACCCATCTTGTGATGTATGGGTTTACATTCAAGCTGATGAGTTTTTCGATGATACCTGAGTGGGGTATTGTGTTGAAGGCCTTTGCCAGGTCGAGGTAGGCTGTATGGACTGCCTTTCCCTCATCAATGGCCTTGGTGACTGTCTCGAAAAAGTCAACCAAGTTTAAGAGGCAGGATCTGCCTTTGACAAAGCCAAACTGGGTTGGATCCAAAGTCTGCAAGTTCCCTATGTCTTTATTTATGAGTTCCATTATGATCCTCTCCATGGCTTTGCAGATAAGGCTTGTCAAGCTAATGGGGCGGTAATTTCCAGGGTCTGTGGAGCCACCGCCCTTATAAAGTGGGACCACAGTCGCAGTGCACCACTCCTTGGGTACGTATCCTGAGGTGAGGCTAAGATTAAACAGCTGTCCTAACTGTGGGTTTAATTCCTCGTTGAGTTCATGAAGCACACAGCCGGGGACACCATCCGGTCCCATGGATGCTGTGTTTTTTGCCTTAGTGAGGGCAGTTCTCACCTGGGCGTTGGAGATGTTTGGGGGGCTACAATCCTCTGGAATAGATATCTCTCCTTTTGTCGTGGGGAGGGGGGAGAAGTTTGCACTGAACCTGTCAGCCAGTATGTTAGCAATGTGTGTAGGTTCAGTAATTTTCACATCATTTTGAACTAATTCTGAGCATATCTGGGAGTTTCCTCCTAGGTTTCTAACATAGCTAAAGAAGGCCTTATGATTGTCTTTAGAGTCCTTGGTGATTTTTCTCTCAAAATTTGCCTTGGATGATTTTATGAGAGCTCTTAGCTTGTTACTTATAATGATCAAAGGTGTCTTACCTTTCAAGGATTTTGCTCTATCTTGTAGTAGCTTCCTCCTTTTGTTGTAGAGTTTGTTTATGGCTGGGGTCCACCAGACTGGATGCTTGCCTTTGGTACAGAGAGTCTTAGTTTTGTTTGGGATTGCCTGATCCATGCAGTCCTGTAGGTGCTGGTAGAAGGCATTTGTAAGTGATTCAGCGGTTTGAGTAATGTTTACCACTGGCTCAGGGGCCTTAAAGGAGACCACACTAGTTTTAGAAGTGTGAAATCGGCTTTTGAGAAGTTTTTCACTGTGGTCTTTTTGTTTCAGGTGGGGCGGCGGATGAGGACCTCCAGCGAGATTAGTTTATGATCTGATCTCACCAGTGAGGGGTATACTTCCGGTGTTGAACATTTTGATCCCATGTTCGTGATGATGAGATCAAGTATGTTTTCTCCTCTTGTGGGGATGGTGACTAGTTGTTCCATGGCATTTGAGTTTATGAACTCCAGGAATCTTTGGGTTAGAGTGTTCGGGCTTGAGTAGTGTTCCCAGTCTATATTAGGGTAGTTGAAGTCACCTAGTATGATGGTGTTTGGAGATGCATTTATCCCCTCCAATGTTTTCAGGAAGGCCATGTGAGGTTCCTGAGTTTGAGAGGGTGGCCTGTAACATGCTACAAATTGCAGAGCAGTCTTGCCTATGGTTAATTCCACCTGGATGGTCTCCGATGCATCGTGCGTTGCCACCAACCTTGAGGTGTGGGTGTCCTTTATGAATATGGACACCCCCCCTCCTTTCTTGGTGTTGTCCGGATTTTGGGGCCAGAACGCATGATATGAGGTGAAACCTGTTAGTGCTGGGGTGCTCTCAGGAGCCTTGAACCAGGTTTCTGTCACAGCACAGACATCGATGTTCTCCATATTGAGAAGGGCCTCGAGTGCGTGCATCTTGAGATTGAGACTTCTGGCATTGAGCAGCATTACCCTTAGTTTTTTTCCTTTTTGGTGTTCTAGAGTGGTAGGTTTAGAATTTGAGCCTTGCCTAAAAAAGGCACTATGGGGGTGGCAAGAGCCTTTGCCAATATCCGGAAGCCCAGGGGTGACAGGTGCAAGCCGTCCCTTGCGAAGCAGCGTGGCTTGTCCAGCATGTCATCCCAGACAGACAGACATTGGATCCCCTTTGAATGACACCAGAATTTAAGCCAATTATTAAAGCTGATCATCTTATCACTGTATTGTGGCATCATTCTAGGTGAAGGTAGGATACTGCTCAAGGTCAGGGTCATACCTGCCTGGGCTACATAATCAGAGAGCTCCTCGATGTCCCTTTTCATGTAGTCCAAGGAGGTATGTCTCAGGTCGTTGACACCAGCGTGGACAATGACTGAGTCGTACTTGTACCTGCTGTTGAGAGACCTGAGTGCTTGCATTATGTGGCGGATTCTAGCCCGACAGGCAGCTTACTGTGACCTTCTCCTTACTCAGTCTGGTGAGCGGGACGTCAGTGTGTCTGACTATGGAATCACCAATGACAAGTGTGTCTGGCATTTTGTTTGGCCTTAAGGGCTGTGACTGTTTGACACTCTGACTGTGTGGTCTATGTGTTGCATGTGTTGGGTCGTGAGGTGGTAGTTGTTTGGGTGTCTGCTTTGGTGGCCTCTGCTGTTTTGGTAAATTTTTGATCAGAGCCTCCGAGTATGTCTTTGTGTGAGTATGTGTATGATTTGAAGTTGTGATGGTACCATGTGTGACTGGGTATGTATTGTGTATGGTTACCTTCTCCTCCTGTCTGGTTTTGCCAGTCCTATGTTGAGAGAGCTCAGCCTCCAGTTTGGCCGTATATTTGCATCTCTCGCATGTATTTGTGTTTTGTGGGAGAAGGAGAGGATTGTCTGTGTACATGCGGCAATTGTAACATTGCCTCAATATTCCCAGGTTCACCAGTTGAGCTGGAGAGGACACTAGCAACTGATCCCTCGACATACTAGAAGTAGTAGATAAAGAGACTTTCAAAGGACTCTGGGGGAAGTGGGTTTTAGGCTGGTGGGGTACTATCTATAATAAGAGTGCTTTATCAAGATGCAAGTACTGTAGGAGTAAGTGCTAGGCTTTACAGATAGAGAATAGTCTACTTGGGAATCAAGTAGAGATGAACTTTTCAGTTATAGGATATGCTGGTTAGATCAGCAGTACAGCTCGAGGAAGGTAGTTCTAAGGGAAAATTTGAAGAGTGGAATTTAGATGGCCCGAATAGTTTAACCTTGTTTAACTGCCGCTGATCTTGTGTGCAACAGTGGCAACTCCGCGCTAACGTGCGTTTAGCGTGTTTTATAGCAGGGGGCTGAAGGGAACTAGGAATTGGCCCAAAACGACCAATGGACTACTAGTTTCTGGCTGAAACTTCACCAAATCGGACAAAAAGGCCGCTCAGTGCTTCCCACTCCCACTGGTAATTAAAGAAACTTCCCTCCTTCCTAATAAGGCAATGGATCAGTAACAGGAACTAAAAACAAAGCCCAGGGATCAGCAACTCTGAAACTGGACTACTCTAGTTCAGTAAGGTGGGAAAACAAGAGATTTTTTTTGTTTTATTACAGAGATAAGGAAAAAAACAGACAGTAAATGCTATAAATGCTGTAAATCGGCTAGCGCACTTTAGTGTGTAGCGTACAGAAACAATTTGCAACAATTAGTAACTTAAAGTGCAATAAACAGTGTAAAATGCAGAAATCACTTAAAGTAGCAGTAAAACAGGCGAAATGCAGTCGCTAGCTTAATAACAGTGGGAAAGCCACAAAACATACTTATATCTGGTAGAAAGTCACTCTTTTAGCTCTCTGCTGCTTGGATAGGTTCATAGATTAGTACTAGGCTAACTGCCCTTGCGAGACATTTTAAGCCTAGCCAATTATCCTCATCGAGATTCAAACCCTGTACCTTGTGTTTGTAAGGCAAACACCTTAACCATTAGGCCACCCTCCCAAGCCTGTGTGATACAACCACACGTGGCAGTTGTGGGTTACCAAAACATACCTATCTGTACTCTGACAATGGTAATACACCCAGTAGCAGAGCGCACTATTGGCATTACTAGCCAACTAGCCCTGTTTGGCTGTGCTGATAGTGTGGTGACATCCCCTGTGTTTACTGGGGGAATATGCAGCATTTGGTGTATTGTAGTATTTGCCAAAAGGATCTGCTCTTTCACACTTGTATTTACACACACCCTACTACTCCAACATACACTTGCCATTTGCTGGATTCATTCCCCTAACTAACTAAGTCACGACACGTGAGAGAGACACATTAGCAAAGCGCACTATTCGGATTACTAGATAGTTCCTCTTCTCTGGCTGTACTTATAGGGTGCTGACAGCATCAGTATTTTGAAAGGGTAATGTGCATCAGGTAGTGTGATCTCCTGATTGCCAAAACTAACATGTTTTTTACACGGAAATACACACACACAAACTCCCCACATCCAAACTTGCCACTTGCAGGTTTCAAACCCCTACCTTAATATGTTATGGCACTTGAAAGTGACGCTGTAACAGGTTGCGCTATTCTGAGCACTGGCAAATGTTTCTTCTCAAGCTGTATGTATAGGGTGCTGTCATCATCACTGTTTGGAAAGGGTAATGTGCATCATGTAGTGTGATCCCCTGATTTCAAAAAAGCACATGTTTTTCATACAGAATTGCACACACACACAGAGTCCCCACATCCAAACACACACACATGCCATTTATAGGTTTCAAACTCCTATCTAACTACATTACGACACTCGGGAGAGACGCATTAGCAGAGCGTGCTATTTGCATTATTGGGAGGCTTTCCTTCTCCTGCTGTACTTATAGGGTGCTGACATCATCTGTGTTTAGAAAGGGGAATGCGCATCCTGTAGTGTGTTCTCCCAGTTGCCAAAAGGGACATTTCCCTCACAGAAAATTGCACACACACTAACCCCCCTCATCCAAACACACACAATTGCCATTTGTAGGATTCAAACCACAACCTAAATATGTTATGAGACTCGAGACGGGCGCATTAGCAGAGCGCGCTATTCGCATTATTGGGAGGCTTCCCTTCTCCTGCTGTACTTATAGGGTGCTGACATCATCTGTGCTTAGATAGGGGAATGTGCATCCTGTAGTGTATTCTCCTAGTTAGCAAAAGGGATACTTCTTTCAAACAGTCTTGAGCACACACTAACACCCTCCACACACACTGAGCATGTACAGTAACACCCTCCACACACACTGAGCATGTACAGGATTCAAACCCCTACTTAACTATGTTATGACACTCAAGACGGACACATTAGTGGAGCACGCTATTCGCATTACTGGGAGGTTTCTCTTCTCCTGCTGTACTTATAGGGTGCTGACATCATCTGTGTTTAGAAAGGGGAATGCGCATCCTGTAGTGTGTTCTCCCAGTTGCCAAAAGGGACATTTCCCTCACAGAAAATTGCACATACACTAACCCCCCTCATCCAAACACACAGAATTGCCATTTGTAGGATTCAAACCACAACCTAAATATGTTATGAGACTCGAGACGGGCGCATTAGCAGAGCGCGCTATTCGCATTATTGGGAGGCTTCCCTTCTCCTGCTGTACTTATAGGGTGCTGACATCATCTGTGCTTAGATAGGGGAATGTGCATCCTGTAGTGTATTCTCCTAGTTAGCAAAAGGGATACTTCTTTCAAACAGTCTTGAGCACACACTAACACCCTCCACACACACTGAGCATGTACAGTAACACCCTCCACACACACTGAGCATGTACAGGATTCAAACCCCTACTTAACTATGTTATGACACTCAAGACGGACACATTAGCGGAGCACGCTATTCGCATTACTGGGAGGTTTCTCTTCTCCTGCTGTACTTATAGGGTGCTGACATCATCAGTGTTTAGAAAGGGGAATGTGCATCCTGTAGTGTATTCTCCTAGTAGGCAAAAGGGATACTTCTTTCAAACAGTCTTGAACACACACTAACCCCCTCCACACACACTGAGCATGTACAGGATTCAAATCCCTACCTAACTATGTTATGACACTCAAAACGGACGCATTAGCGGAGCGCGCTATTCGCATTACTGGGAGGTTTCCCTTCTCCTGCTGTAGTTATAGGGTGCTGACATCATCAGTGTTTAGAAAGGGGAATGTGCATCCTGCAGTGTGTTTTCCCAGTTGCCAAAAGGGACATTTCCCTCTCACACACACAAACCCCACTGAGCATTTGCAGGATTCGAACCCCTACCAAACTATATTATGACACTTGAGGGAAACGCATTAGCAGAGCACACTATCCGAATTACTGGGCATCTGTTCTGCACCTGTAGTATTTATAGGGTGCTGACATCTTTATTTCTACAGAGGTATGTACATGTAGTACTACCTGTCAGGTGGGGGATAGCATATATATGCATTTGCAGCCACCTACGTCAGGGTCAGATATGCACATTGCACTGGCAGGTTATGTTCTATACCATGCTTTGGGACCACAGGACCTGTAACACACAACACAACCAGTCCAGAACACCACACCCACATCCAGGACACACACTTAGCTTCCCTGGGAACAGTGCCAGGATATGCAGGTGTTCACATACACCATTCCAGTTGTTAACATCAGGTACAGGCATATTGTGTGTGAGAACTACTCAGGCCTCTACCACTTTACCCTACAGCCACTACAATTTGTGGGTCCGTGTGCTATGGCAGAACCACATACCACAGCCACATGGGGGAACACATATTGCACCTGTCCATCTGCAACGTGGGTACTCACTGTTCCACACCAGAGGTAGACCACCATTGTTGATATCTGACCATACCCACCTTTCCCTGGACATCCATATCCCATCTTCACCCCCAGGCAAGGTTGTCACTGCACACAAACTGTATTTAGCACAAGCAGACTCTACACTTGTGTAGACTGGGGTGGACGACTTCAGAGGACCCATGCTGGAGGACTATACTGGCCACTCAGCATAATCCTTGACAATTGCATTCTATGAGCATGTGTATGGTTTGCATTGGTCATGCTACCCCACATATACCCATGACTGCTCCACAACAAGACACCTGTCAGTTGTACACCAGCCATATATGCGCCGTACAACAGACAGAGTGACCTAATACATTGCAGAGCTGTAACCCACAGAGGGAGGACATCTGTGAACAGTTCCGGCATGGCACTTCCTTCACACATACTCATTACAACACAGTGTTGACAGTGGAATCGTCCAGAGAATGCAGATAGGGCTCCCCTCAGTCTGTTATTGATGGACACCTACTGTCAGAGATCCTCAGCAACCCTTTCACAGCACACACCGACAACATGGCTGTGGCTTAGCACATTCAATCCCTGGGACCTCCACGGTGCCCCTGCTTGACAGAGGCACAGCTCACTAGCCTCACATGTTGCCTTCTATGACCTACTTTACAGTGGCACAGTAGCCTACTATCCTGGGGATGCAGATGCCAAGCACACTCTGGCTGAGTTGTCATTCCCTAGGGCAACAAGCCTAGTATTGACCTCTACACCCATATGTTCAATTGTCGGATGCACAATATTTGTTGTGCTGTTCTACTGTTTGCAGGTCTTTATTGCCATAGCATTCCCTGTTCCTATGACCAACTTGTGTATCTGTGGAAGATGTTTGCATATGACGGCGATCCACTATATCACTTATGTCTCTGTAGTCATTTACTGTGTGCACTGGGCTGATTGCTGTGTTGTGGTTGGTTCCAGGGCTGACACGTACAAATACCAGATATGTGTGGCCAACTGCTAAACGGAGATATGGCCTAAGTGTGTGAGCATGCCCAGTTCAGCCTTTCCATGGCATGTTGTCTGACATATGCCTCATTTATCAAAGTGTGCGAGCATGCCCAGTGTGAGCTTTCCATATGTTGCACTCTGAAGTCCACCACATATTTGGGTGTGTGCGAAATTCAACAATATCTCACGTTTATGGTTGTGTGTTGGGTGTCATGTTGTGTACTAACTGGCCAACTGCTTCATGTCTGCCACAACAGGGATTATACTGTGCCTGCAGGGATTGCATGGGATACTTTGCAGACAGTTCTCAACATACTTTCATAATGACCTAACACTGTAGTACCGTATAGTGTACTGGTTCAGTACTTTCACTGTGGTGGACAGTATCCTGGGCTTTAGTCCTATGACTGCTTGACATCTTCATAGTGAGCACAACAGACTGTGTAGGGGCCAGTTGTGCACATATGACCATGTTGCAATATGTTCAGATATGGACTACCTACACCAGGCTCGTCCAACATTGCTAGTGTATTCCACAACATGGGTGGACATTGGCAAACACTAGCGATGTTCCCTAGGCCATTTCTGATGCTAGTCACAGGGTGTGTTTGTCCTTCGACACACATTGTAACTGGAGTTTGCCGTGACATATGTCATGGTTAGTATACTGTGCCTACGTCTACCTCTGACATAACAGTGATACCCAGGGTTAGCCTACCATCTCCCATACACTCATCAGGATTCCTCTTGAGAGGTGTCGATATGTCACTCTCTGGCTGACCTGTACCAGGAGTTTACTGAAGAGTGGGGGTGCCTTCTGTGTTATGGATCATTCTGTACAGCTTGTCCTATGTATGTCAGTGCTGGGGTTCAGGTCTCTCATGTGCATAGCTCACTGCCATTCAGATTGTACAAGGTGCAACATGTTCATTCATTCCAGGTTGGACATGGCTTCATACATCAGGCACAGCTTTCCTGTAGCTGGGAAGGATGGCGGTGTGTGGGGCTGCAGTTTGTTTACTCAGGCAACACATGGCATCTGTTCATGCTCTTTGCTACCCCTGGTGGGGTACTGTTGTGGACTTTACAGTTGATGGAGGTGTCTGCTGCGGTATATCCCACAGGGGCTATTGTAGTCAGTTGTGACGCTGATGGAGGATGACTGCAGAGCCACAGTGAGTTCCCCTAATCTACATCTGCCAACCTTCATGTTTGGGTGGGTATATGGTACATGTTTCTGCGAACACTACAGCCACATGTTTGTCCAGTGCAGGATATCTATCACCTTTTGTACCCAGGTCTCACATTACATGTTAGGTACCTCATGGGTTAACACCTGTGTGGTAATTTGTGGGCACTTACTGTATATCCACGGTGGTTGTCTATACACAATTCTGCAATTGGCTTGCTGACATGACTGGCTACAGTTGTCTGTTTGTAGGTGGCCCTTTTGTGGGTTGCTTGTGTCAGCTGGGGGTCGGATATGGTGGGCTGTTTGTACTCCTCTGCATACATGTTCAGTCACAGTCCTTCCATGTTGGCCTATACCTATGGGACATATATACAGAACGGGGGGGGGCCAAGACCAGGCCTTGTGGGATGCCACTCATATTAGCTTTGTAGTCTGACATGGATGCGGTATGTCTGACCATGTCAGTTCTGTCCTTGGTCTGGTTTGCAACCCCTCTACTGACATAGGGGTATATATTTAAGCTGGTGAACATATCCATACTGAACTCGTACGGTATTGTCTAGAAGCATGTGCACGGTCCAGCTACGCTGTGTGGACTACATTGCCCTCATCAATGACCTTAATGACTGCTTCAAATGGGTCAGACATGTTTAGGGGCAGGTTCTGCAGTTACAACAGCAACACTGTGTAGGGTCCAGTATCAGTAGGTCCACAATAGCCTTCTCTCTGCGGTACATACTGATCCTTTCCATAGCTGTGCAGAACAAGCTTGTCAGAATCCTGGGGTGGTAGTTTGGAGTATCCATTCAGGCAACACCTTTGTTGTGATGGACCACTGTTGTTGTACACTGCTCTTTGGGTACATATCCTGTGGTAAGGCTGACATTGGGCAGTAGTGTGATTTGGCATTCCATTATTCTTGGAGTCCATGTTGGCCTCAGCACAGGACACCATCACATACCTTTGCTACTGTGTGTTCTGCTTTGCAGATAATGGCTGTTACCTCAGCATCTGCAATGTCAGGGGACCATCAGTCTGCTGGGATAGGTATTTTGCACTCGGGGGGGGGGCTGGTGTTTGCACTGCACCTGACAGGTTGTATGTTAGCAATATGTGTGTGTGTTTGGTATGTTGTTTGTAATATCTGTGTGATTCGGAGCATATCTGTGGATGCCCAACATGGTTCCTACCATCAGTTGGGTAACCCCTGTGATTATCCTTAGTGTCCTGTACGTTTTGTATCTTCATAGGTTCATGGGTTCATACTAGGCTATACACCCTAGGCCATTAGTAAGCCTAGCCAGAGTGTGTGTGTCTTTTGCCACCCCTTGCTATGTTCAATTATGGCCAGTTATGAAGTTCTTCACTGTGCCTCTGTCTGGTCGTGACACAGTGAGGACCCCCAGTATACATGTACGGTCATCCATCCACTTGGCAATATTCCTGTTGAGGGGTGTCAGTGAGGGGCTCTGCCTACCATGGATTGGGATCCTGTTTCTGGGTGTGGGGAGCCTCTGGGTTATGTATCTGTCCCTCCAGCACATCTTATTTCATTATGTGTTGAGGTTGACATCTGTGACTCTCACAGCTCCAATGGCTTTGATTTCCTGTGGAGGAGCATGTCCATTACTCCTGTGTTGGACATGGCCTTGTACAACAGACATACAATGCCTCTGTGTAGGCAGTGTGTGACTGCAGTCAGCTGGGGTGTCTACAGCCAGGCAGCATATGACATATATTTCACACCCTTTATCCTGTTGGTGGGGTAACTATGAGGTCTTCCGAACCGCTGAAGGTGTCACATACGGTACATCCTATATGAGTCATTGTACTAGATTATGGGTCTGATAAGGGAACAGTACAGCGGCACAGTGACCTCTGTTGATGTTGATGTGAATCCTTTCATGATACGGTGTTCAATATTGACAATCTTCATAGCCACATTGGCATTGTGGGTGTCACATGACAGATTAATGTCGACCTGTGTCCTTAGGTCCCTGATTACTCCTTGCATACATAATGGTTTGACACCTATGTGGTAATTAGTGTGTACCTTGTCTGGTATTTGGTGGAACATTCATACTGTCCAGTGTCTTCGGATGTCTGGGTGGAGTTCTTGTGTGTGAGAGTGTGGTCTGTCGCATGCTACAGACTGTACAGCAGTTTTGGCTACAGTTATGTGCACATGGGTGGTCTCCGCTGCTTTGGGCATTGTCAGTTACCTGGCAATATGGGTGTCTGTGCTGCATATGGATACTCCCCCTCCTTTGATGTTTTGGTGCAGGTGTTGGGGCCATAACACATGATATGTGGTATAACCTAGTAGTGCTGGTGTGCTATCACTAGGCTTGCAGCAGGCTTTTGTCACTGCACAGACATCGATGTTTTCCATAATGGGAAGTGCCTCAGGGGCATGCATCATGCTTGACATCTCAAGCGGACAGACATTAGACCCTCTTGGACTGACAGCTGTAACTGTGCCAGCTGTTAAACATGAGCATTCTGTGTTTGTACTGTGGCATCATTCTTGGTGAGGGTTGGATGCTGCACACAGCCAGTGTCATACCGCCCTGGGGTACATACTCAGAGGGACCATCCATGTCTCTTTTCATGTTGACCAGGGAGGTACATCTCAGGTAATTCACACCAGCATGGACATTGAGTGCATCATATTTCTGCTTGCTTTGGGGTGACCTGCGTACTTGTGTTATGTGGCATTTTGTGGCAGCCTACAGGCAGCTTACTCTACCCTTTCCCTTGTTCAGTCTGGTGAGTGGGACAGCAGTGTGTCTGCCTATACAGACACCTATCACGACTGTATCAGGCATGTTGTTTCTCCTTCTGGCCTGTGACTGTTTGGCACACCAGCTTTGCTTACTATTCGTTGCATGTGCTATGTTTGAAGGTTGTGGTTGCTTGTGATCTGCTTTGGAGGCTTCTGTTGGTGTGGTGTGTTTGTAATTAAGGCCTCTGGGAATATTTGTCTGTGTTTATGTGTTTGGTTTACAGTTGTGGTAGGTCTATGTGGGACTGGGTTTGTGGTATATGTGGTTACCTTCTCCTCCTGACTAGTTTTGACAGTACTGAGTTGGTGGAGCTCAACCTCTGGTTTGGATACATGGATGCATCTATCACATATATTTGTATTTATTGGGGGTGTTGTGGTTGTCTGTGTACTTGGGACTGGTGTCACATTGCCTCTGGATTCACAGATTCTACTTGTTGTGGCTGGACTTAGTGGATTGTATGTGTGGACATATGTTATTGCCATACTACTGGTCAGTGATTACTTCCATTTTTATGTTTGCTCTATCATGTGGTAGCTTCCTCATTCTCTTGCATGGTTTGGTAATGGCTGGAGTCCAGCATGCCAGATGCCTGCGTGTATGGCATTGTGTGTTGTTGTTATTTGTGATTGCATACTCCAAGCATTCCTGGCTGTGTTCATGGAATGCCTGTATAAGATGTTCTGTGGTGTGTCCCATATTCTGCACTTGCACAGGGCCTTTTGTGGATTCAACATCAGTTTTGAGGGCTGCAACCTATGCTTTACACATGTTTTTCACTGTTGTATTCTGGCCAGGGACTGGGGTCAGGATGTGTATATCCAGTGTGATTACTTTATGGTCTGGTCTTACCAGTGAGGGGTACACTTCTCATCTTGCCATCCAGTACACATGTTACTGATTATCACATCTAGTATGCTTACCCCTCTTGTGGGAGTGGTACATTGTTCCTGGGCATTTTGGTTTATGGAATCTGGGTAATTTTCTCCTACTGTGTTGGTGCTAGTATAATGCTCCCGGTGTATGTCTGGGTATTTTCAGTCAAGCAATATAATGTGGTTTGGGGGGCTTGATATATTCATGTATTCCGACATAGGCCAGGTGCAGTTCCTGGTATTAGGACAGTAGTCTGCAGCAGGCTATATACAGGGAGGCGGTTTTAGCCATTGGTATTTGACCATGGCTAATCCATGCTGCTTCTTGTTGTGGTACCAACATGGGGGTGTGGTTATCCTTGCCATTTCTTGCTAGTCACCCTCCTTTTGTAGCTTGTTCCATGTTTTGCGGCTGTACAGCACAGTATGAGGTGTGACCTGGTAGTGTTAGGGTGCTGATTTGAGCCTTGACCCAGTTCTCTATTACAGGCCTGGTATCTACATTCTCCATACTGTGTGCGTTTACACTGCACACATCTTGCTGTTTATACATCTGTCATTGGGTAGCATTACATTTAGGTTCCTATCCCTTGTAGAACCTATGAAGGTGGGTTTGTGTTTTGAGACTTACCTATTCAGGGCATGCTGTGGGTACTGACAGACTTTGCCAGTATCCATGGGGCATGGCATGATAGGTGCACGCCACCCCTAGCAGGTGGTGCATCATGTCATGCTCTGCATGTCTTCCCAGCCTGAAACACATTGGCTCCCCTTTGACTAACTGCATTACTTCAGCCAGTTATTGCACTTGATCATCCCATCGTCATTTTGTGGCTTCATGCTTGGTGAGGGTGGATGTTAGTCAGGGTGCTCATGTGTGCATATAGTACATGGTGTTACATTACTTAACACATGGCATTCATGCCTCAGGTGGTGCTGCAGGGCTGCCTCTGTCGGATGTGCATATTACACTTCCCTGTACATGTTTGTGAGCAGGTCATGTCATTTTAGCCATCCATGTTATTATTTGAGTGAGTCAGAGGGGTATCATTCCCAGGGTTCCTACTGAGCCAGTGTATGTGCTATGCATTGCCTCTTTGCCAAGGCCAGGGCATACTGGGCATGCCTCTTTCTGCCGACTGGGGCAGGCTCAGGTTGTTCCTCCTCCGAGTCACGCTCTGCCTGTGATGGCCTTGGCAATGGTGGGGGGCTGTTTGGCCCGGCCCTATGCTGGTCCTGCTGCAGCTGTTTTCGCAAGATCATATTATGTAGCATAGCACATACCATGACAATTTGGGTACATGTAGTTGGTGTGTACTGCAAGGCTCCACCAGATGTGTCCAGACACCGGAACCGTGACATGAGCAGCCCAAACACACGCTCTATTAAATTACATGTTTGTGCGTGTGCCTCATTATGGCGTTCCTGTTCAGGTGTGTGTGAGTTTCTGATGGGTGTCATCAGCCACGGCTCCAGTGCATAACCTGCATCCTCCACTAGGTGTCCGTGTGGGATGTCCCCATTGGCAAATGTCTGGTACAGCTGCGTCAAATTCCAGATGTGGGAATCGTGGTAACTCCCAGGGCAGCCAGCACACACATTCATTATTATGCCCTGGGCATCACACACGACCTGGCAGTTGATGGAGGGAAGCCCTTGCGGTTAATGTAGGCCCTACCCGCTCACCGGCTGGTGCTTTGATGCATATGCGTGCAGTCTATTGCACCCACTACCTCAGGGTATTCCGCTATTTGCTGGAAGAGACGCATATTGCTGGCCAATACCTCACAGGCATTGGGGAAATATACATGATCACCGACATGTGCTGACATGGCATCCAGGAACTGGTGCAGTACCCTGGAGGCTGATGCCTGTGATATCCCCATCATATCGCCAGTTGGTCTCTGGAAGGTACCTGTTGCTAGTATTCTTAGGCCAACACATACCTTGGTTTCCACTGGGATGGATTCCCCTCTGTTGGTTCTGTGTGTGAGGCGTGGCCTGCACAGCTCAACAATTTGCTGCAGGAGCTCTCTGTCCACTCTATAGCGCTCTACTATCTCCAGCTCATGTAACCCGTAGTAGGTGACCCTGGGCCTGTACACTCTTCTCCGTCTCCTCACTGTGGGTTGTCTGGAACCATCTGCATTGTCACCACCCTCAGCAAGTCGCCTATGTCTCATTATGACAGCTATGGCAGCCCCTAACATTTCTGCTCTGAGTTCAGCTTTTTCAGTTTTCACTTCTATTAGCTTACTCCTGTCTTGCAGTGTCTCTTAAGGGAAACATCCTGCAGTACTGTTTGCAGAGTTTTAAGTGCTGGGCTGGGCTACTATTTTGCCTGTGTAATTGCCTGCTTCTAATTGTTTTCACCTGCTAGCTTCAGCAGTTATCCCTGCTAGCTTCCCATTAATTCTGTTGCTTCCTTTTTCCTCTCTGTTTCCTCAGGGGGGAGCAATGTGCATACTATCAGAAACACGCTCACAGTGGCTTACACATGTGCACACGTGCTTACATGGTTCAGAATCTACTTATTCGGGTTAAAATGCGCGTACACCTGTGCAAACACTGTTACACATCTGCCAACAGCCTCCAACATACTCAGCCTGCCCTACACGAGTGCACACCCACGCAAACAGTGTTAAACATCTCCCAACATGCTCCCACATGCTCAGTCTGCCTTACACGCGCACACACTGCCCTACTCACGCTTCATGGTGCGCACACGTGTGCATGCACGCCCAGCAAGACACTTTGGTGTAAGTAATAGTGTACACCTTCCATTTCTTGACTTTCCATGACTTATCTAGTGGCACACCTCTTTCCATGATCTGTGTCTGTCATCTGTCATGTTACTCTGGCCTCCAATGAACTGCATTTCTTTCTACCATTCCCCCCTGTGATGTCACCTATCTCCTACTCTATTCCTCCCCCTTATGTATCTCTTACACTACTCAGACTGTTCTCATTTGCTATGTGACTGTGGGATTCAGTATCCTAACCCTCATTTACATGAGATTGCCTACTAATGCTTAGTTACATGTCTTAGACTCAGCTTCCCCCCTTAACAACCACTACACGGTGGCCATGTTGTTTTTGGTCTGCTGGTCCCTGCATTGTCATTCCATGTATTGCATGAAACCCACATTTGTGGGTTTATAACCTTCATTTTCATGTTTTATACAGTGAAAAAATTATATTTTTAATATTTTGGCATCGGGTTATATTGCCACTGGCCACATATTTGGCCATTGGCATTCTGCCTGAGTCATATGCACCCTTTTTTTGGAGCTGACATGGCTCCATTGTGGAATTTGCAGAAACGTACTCAGTTGTCAACTGAGTACATTTCTGCAGCTAAAACGTCTCTTACACGGACTGGTTTCTGCTTCGTGGATCGCTAATATACCTCATTTGCATACCTTTCGGCTGCAAGTGAGGTATTTAGCATGTCCACGCCCAGTCCGTGTAAGAGACGTTTTAGCTGGTCTCTTACACGGAGTTTAGGGCTGTTCCTGGATCGCGAGGCTTGCATGGAGTGTTGCACGTCTCTTACACTCCGTGCAAGCCTTCGTGAATCCTGCCCAGAGAGTTTGCAACAAGTGATAAATTTAGGAGATTTTGAGAAGTGGGGATTGAACCTAAAACCTGAATCAGTAAGGAGCAGAGAGTGGGAGGCAGCAGGTAAGTAGAAGAGGTGGGGAGATGTAGACAGAAAAGGAAGAAATGTTATAGTGAGTTATACACATGTATTTGCAGTAAGATGAAAACAGTTAAAAGGAAACCACAAACAGAAAAACAAAAAGAGTATAGCTAACTAAGAGAGAGTTGATACTAGCATAGTGACTAACTTTTAGATGGCAAAGAGAGACAGAGACAAGATTTCTAAACAGGTGAGTGAGGGGGGGCTCTCAGTGGTATGCAGGTATCCTGTAAAGTAGAAAAAGTAAGACTAATTTGTGATATGAGCTTAAAACATACTTTTAGTGAAAACTGGCTATACAATAGAGCACAAGCATAATTCCAGGAATTGGAGCAGTATCAGTAAAGGTAGGTGCAGTCTTGAGGAAAGCCACTTTGCTTGTAAAACTTTTAGTGTAAACTGGCTATACAATAGAGCACAGGTGTAATTCCAGGAGTTGGAGTAGTACCAATAAAGGTAGACACAGTCTGAGGGAAGACACTTTGCTTGTAAAACCAAAGTTCCACAAATAAGTTGCTACAGCATACAAATCTCTTCCAGGTGAAGAAAATGCAGTTTAAATGCTGAATACAAGTGAAAAGCTGTTTACATCAGTAATATTAGGGACCTGCACACCACTTACATGAAGCCACAGACTAGTAGGAAGAGGTAAACCAATTGAAATTGAATTGAATTGAATTGAAAGATGGCCATTGTCATCCCTCTACACATGCATGACTGAGGTTTAAGGATTATGAAATTAACTAGCCTTCATTGGGGGGGGGGTATGACATATCAGGACTAGCAGTGCAATGCAAGCAGATACAGTGTTGCTAGATTACAGGGGTATGGTGTGGTTGTAAGTGGTGGTTACATGTATTCAATGTAGCTTAGCAGGTTCTGTATATACTATTGCCAAATGTATGAGGTCCTGGGATGTATTTCCCTTTTTATGTCTTCTAGGTGCAATGTTGCATCAGCAAAGGTCAACTTTCTCAGCGGCTGAGACAAATATAATTATAGAAGCCATACTACAAAACCATGCTATAATGTTTGGCTGTAGCCAGCAGCATCTGCAGGATAGGATCGGCATGTGGGATGACCTTGTCCACAGGGTAAACAATGTTGGCCTGCATGCATGTACCTACAAGCAGGTCCAGCATCGTGCAAATTATTTCATATGCCATGCCCAGCAAAGGGCTGTTGCAGTGGGCAGGGAATGCACAGCCACAGGTGGGGACCCAGCCAAGCAGCCCCAACTGACACCCACCGAGGATCTCCTCAGCAACCTTGGGGCACACATCCCAGTACAACATCAGGATACAGACCCCCAACATGCTGGAGGTGGGTGGCACCCAGACAATGGACAAGGAGTGTGCAGGTAAGGCCCCATTGGAGATTATTAGACTAGTGTAGCAGACATATTTGTATTTGTAGACTATCTACATGCATGTGTCAGGTCAGATTTCGGTTGTGGATGGGGTTTTGTAATGCACAGAAGTGCACATGTATGGTGAAGGACAGCACATTGTGTAATATTGTGGGTTGTACTGTAAATGTGCAGACATGCTGCATCCATCCTGTACCAATGACACATGTGAGTCTGCTGACAATACTTCTCTCCCACAACTACCTAGGTCCCTTTGGTCTGCATGTGGGATGGCAGCCTGAAGCTGGTGAGTACGGATTTTTTCTGTTGTGATTTGCCAATACAACAGGCATGTGAAGGCCATGCACTGTACCATGCACACAACTGTCACTCATAGCCATAGTGCTTTATGTGCATGTTCATTTGTGGTGGGGTTAACTGCATTGCATCACAGTGGTCACCACAGGGGCCTATCTGAAGAGAATGCAACATCCCTTTAGCATAACTCACAACCTATCAGTGCAAGACTTCTGGACAGAGACCAACAAAATGGGAGGACAAACAGCCTAAGGTAGGGACATATGTGAAACATTACAATCATACAGTGGATGTAAACAGTGTACACACCCCTGTTAAGATGCCAGGTGTTTGTGATATATATACAAATTGAGACCAAAATATGTCAGTCCACACCTTTTCCAACCTTTAATGTTACCTATGACATGATCAATTTACTTGTAAAGCCAATCAATATGTTGGGCACCAAATATGGAGTATACAAACCTTACAATAAGCTGGATGTATATGTGTGCACACCCTTCAAATAATATTTTATTGCAGCAGCTTGTGATTTACTGACAGGATTCAATCTGCTTGGGTACACACCTGCCATCTAGTAAAGGCCCTATGAGTAACACCAAATAACAGTCTGCTGTCGAAGTAGAAAATTCATGACATTTTCTCAGTTGCTTGCAACAGAAACAGCCATGGATTGCAGACAGCTTACAAAGCAGCAACGAGACCTCATATTTGAAAGGTATCAGTCAAGAGTAGGGTACTACAACAATACCACAGCATTGCATACACCAAGAAACACAGTGGCTACAGTTGTCAGAAGGTGGATTGAATATGGGACTTCAGTGTTGTTGAAAAGAACCTGATGTCCCTCCAAAAATGATGACAAGACCTGTCAAACCCTAGTCAGGGAGGCTGCCAGGAGACATACAGCAACAATGAAGGATATGCAGGAATCTCTTGCAAGTACTGTTGTTGTGTACTACATGTGAGAACACTCTCCCATATTCTGCATACCTATGGCCTAGCCTACGGGGTAGGGTCAGAGGATGGAAGCATTTCCCCACACCAAAAACATCCAGGGGTGGATACAATTTGCAATACAGCATATCAAATCTCCCAAAGGCATGTGTGAAAATGTGTTATGGTGTAATGAGACTATGGATTGACCTCACAGCCACAATACCAAAAGGTATGTGTGGTGCACAAGCAACATCTCTCTTAACCTGAAGACCAACATCCCCATGGTGAATCACGCTGATGGCTGTGGTCTGCTGTGGGGATGCTATTCCAAAGCCAGAACTGAGCCTGTAGTCATGGTGGTGGGAATTCTGAACAGTTCCAAATAACATCCATGTCTGGCCTAAATCCATCAGGCGTCATGGTATGTTAACAGGGTTGTGTACACTTATCACATGCACTGTAAGCTTAGAAGGTTGGTGGTGTAACAGGAATTGTATGACCATACATTTACTGCTGGTTTGGAGGACTGACACTCAAATGTATGTCATTAATCAGTGATGTCACTCCTCAGATCATCCCAGCAAAGTATCATAGACACACAGGGGTTATGAGAAATGGAGCAAACATATGAGCCAGACATCTACACATCCTGCGAGGATCTGTAGAGTTGTGAGGTATGTTCTGTAGTACTTGCAATGTGCTCTACAGGTGAACAGCAATGATGTGTACATGGGTGCAGTATGTGCTGGGGAAGGTCCATCACCTACTGACACTAATCATGTATCCCAGAGGTCTATATTGTTAGTTACATGTAGTAAATCTGGCTGCAATGCATGATGTTCAGGGTCGTGTGTCATGCATGTCACCATTTGGGTAATGTGTGGTCTGTGTAACAGATTTGTGCCATCTCACCTGTAAGTGTCTGTGTGTGTGTGTGTGTGTGTGTGTGTGTGTGTGTGTGTGTGTGTGTGTACCAGTCAACCTCAAAGTGAAGGTATTAATGTACATATGTTGTCTTCCCTTCACAGGTGCCAATGGTGTTCGGGGTCCCTCTCGCTTGGAAACTGATATCATTATATCTGCAGACTCTGACAATGATGATAGGAATAGTGAGGTACAGGTGGGGTTGTCAGGGGCTGAATCTGTGCCATTAGTTGGGATTCCATTCTTGTCTACACCATCCCTGGACACAGTGACAATGCCTACACATACCCCATCACCTGTGGCCACTGATGATGGACAGTTGGCAAGAGGTGGCATTGAACAGGCTAGTATGGTGACTATGGCAGGTGTGAGTGTAGGCACTGGCCATAGTCAGATTGCAGGTGAGGTCTCACACAGGTGGATGGACAGGGGCACTCACAGCAGGACCACTGTGGATCAAGCCTCTTTCACAAGTGCCACAGCAAGAATCACCAGATGCATGTTTTGGGCTGTCACGGATGCACAGGCATGTAGTGAATGCCACACCAGACAAATACTCAGGGTGGTGGGTGCAATTCTTCCTGATTTACGTGATGACATTCATGACCTTGTTGAGGCCACAGGTCAAAATACTGAGGTCATGAATAGACGGTGGGGTGAGACCTTGGCAATCCTTGACCATGGGATGTCTGTGCTAGAGTGTGTGGTGGAAGACAGGCATCAGCCACATGGATGCAGGTCAGCAGCAGCAACAGCTGAGAGTCTACAGGGCCATGCACCTTCACACTCCTATAGTGGCAGTGACAACAGCACTACCAAAGGGGGGGTGCTGTCCACATTACACAGGAGCAGGCCATGGGCACATGGTCCTGTCTGGTCCCATCATGGGCACAGATCCAGCAGACAACAGTCACCATTAGGAATCAGTACTGCATCTGGCCTTGGGCCTAGTGTTGCCAGTGATACCCCTGACAGGACCATCTCCCATGTCTGTGGCTGGACGCAGTGAACTGGACATCCTGCCATGTACGGTCCACAGCTGTCCAACATACCCCTGTATAGGGCAGCCACATGATGTAACTGTGTGCATACACACACACACACACACACACACACACACACACACACACACACACACACACACACACACACACACACACATCTGTATCATAGGCAGGTCACATGCAGACACACACAGCACTTCTGCACAGCCCAGTTGTTGGATACCCCTGCAAAAACCATACATGATGTCAACCATATGGGCCAGTCTAGGCCTCTGGGAAACCCACACCATACCCACATGTGCATATGATGATACCTGTGCTACATCCATATCATCCATACCATCGATGCAGGGACATGCTAATATGGGTCTGATGCATGGGGTGACTATAGCACAGTGTAACTATGTAAAACTATGTAAGGTGCTGTCTGCTTGCATTTGTTATGGGTACACATATAGGTATATGTACCTTATTAGCAAGGATGCATCATTGCTGTTAGTACCACTGAATGAATGTAGTCTGACATGCTGTATTCTGTGTTCCAGGTTTCTGTGTTTCTGCAGGCTGTGGCCCTGCAGACATTCCCAAGAGAGAGTATGGCAGAGTGGGAATGCACTTACTGTGTCATAGGCAAGGTACGGCTTTATATGTAACATGTACCAGGTGTGTATGCATGCAACAATGTTTGAGGGACACTGTTGTCAGACAGTGCGACCATGCATACATACCCCTTGTCACAGACAGGTAGCCTTTAGACATGTCAGCTCAGTGATGTGTAGTACCATAGGCTCCTACATACAGACTAGGTCACTGCAGTACTGTCAGCAGATCACTCACAAGTGTACCCATTACATTAACTGCAACAGATTCACCTGTCAAGATCTGTTGGCCCTGCTATTTCTTTACCATACACTCAATCCTGATGCAGTTGATGAGGGAATACATGACACTGTGTATGAAAGGTTTGTGTTATGTTTTCCTGGGTTCACTGTGTGGAATAGGGAGACAAAATGGTATATCCTTTACATACATACAGTAAGGAATGACACAGGGGATTTGCACACAGTAACATTAACACAGTTTGCAATAGACAGATTAGTAAACCTACATTTCCACCTTGTTGTACTACACTACTACATACACATGGAATGCCCCACATACATTATATGCATGTGACATAACACACTACCTCTTGCAACACGTAATGTTTTGAATACCTTCATGGATGGTGAAATAACCCACAAGGAATAGGATGTGGAGTCATGTATTGCTCCTACATGCCTGGACAAGTGATAATGTAGCAGGTGGTGTATCAGCATGATATTTCAGTCAGGTATGATGCCTGATGCTGGCATGTGTGTCACTACACTGACTGTGGCCAATTTGGCAACAATATCACATACATGGGCATTGTTAAGGGACACAGACCACATATACGTTGCAAGCATCTGGATATTCCATATACATCTGTACAGAGGACTGGCATAGGTTCATAGGTTCATAGATTAGTACTAAGCTAACTGCCCTTGAGAGCCATTTTAAGCCTAGCCAATTATCCCTTGTGACTCAAACCCTGCACCTTGTGTTTGTAAGGCAAACACTTTAACCATTAGGCCACCTTCCCACCCATGGCCTGTACAATGGTTTAATATGCTGCATGTGAGGCAGATGCCATTACCATGCTATATAAAGTAATGCCATCAGAAGTGGTAAACAGGAATGGAGGGTACACAAATCAAAATGTTATCAGCCAAACAGGATATGATCTTTACCCAAAGACACACACAGACATTTACCAGCATTGAGATTCGAACCTTTACCTATCTAGTTATTTCAACTGTAGTTTCATGCAGTCATCAGATGTGCAACACAGCTTACATGGTTTCACCTCATCTCAAGGTACTTCTAAGGTGAATGACATCAACAGGCCTAGTAAAGTAGGGTGATAGGAGGTTTACAGAGTGGTACACAACTCAAAATGGTACAATCCACACAGTATATGTTTCTCATACAAACACACACACACGCACACACACACACACACGCACACACATGCACACACACACACACACACGCACACACGCACACACACACACACACACACACACACACACACACACACACACACACACACACACACACACACACACACACACACACACACACACACAAGCAATTGCCAGGATTGAGATTAGAATCCATACCTATCTAGTTATTGCTACTATAGTGTTACACAGTTATCAGATGCACCATGGAGTTTACATGATTTCATCTAGTCCCAAGGTACTTCTAAGCTGAATGACATCGGCAGGTCTAGTAAAGTAGGTTGATGGGAAGTTTACAGGGTGGTACACAACTCAAAATGGTATAACCCACACAGTATATGATTTTTACACAAACACTTGCCAGTACTGAGATTAGAATCCCTACCTATCTATTTAGTACTACTATAGTGTTATGCAGTTATCAGATGCTTCATGGAGCTTATATGATTTCACCTACTCCCAAGGTACCTCTAAGGTGAATGACATCAGCAGGCCTAGTAAAGTAGGGTGATGGGAAGTTTACAGGGTGGCACACAACTCAAAATGGTATAACCCACACAGTATATGATTCCTACACAAACACACACACACTTGCCAGTATTGGGATTAGAAGCCCTGCGTATCAAGTTATTTGTACTATAGTTATGCAGTTATCGCATGCACTACAGAGTTTACTGGGCTTTCAACTTGCCAAAGGTGCTGAGAACTGTACAGCTGAGGTAAACTGTTACAGGTGTCAGAAAGTCTACCTTCAGTTGTTCCCTTAGATCTTGCTAGTTCTTTCTCTCCTGCACATCAAATAGCCTAATAGCTTTGCACTTCAACAGTTTTTTTTATCAATTGTTCTAGCACACCTGAGAGCCATCAGTAGTACTCATTCCTCATGGAATAAGCTCCAGTTCATATCAGTTATGATCACCCCTCCTGGCATGATTAAAGTGAAGTTCTCTGTGCTTTTGCTCATTAACCTGATACACTTGGGCATTCTGAGGCACTGTTGCAACTGCCTCATGTACACAGACAACCCTCTCCTCTAAACTCCTCTAAACTCCCAAAACTCATTCTGTGAGAGATACCCCTATACCACCAAATTGGATGATGTGCACTCTCCAGCAAAGACTGGACAAGCTGGTCAAGAGGAGAAGGGTCAACACATGCAGCACATCACATGGAACACAAACCCCTACAGAACACCCACTATCACAGCTCTAACATACAAACAATAACCACACATCCACCTTCACAGAGGCACTCAATAGAAATTTACCCAAACAGCAGAAACCACTAAGACAGACACTGACTCGGCATCCACAACACAGCACAAACCATGAACATGGAGGAGGTAACAGTCAGCTGTTTATCAGGTATCAGAATCCAACACATACACCCAGTCAGGTCACTCCACAACAATACAAGTATCACTCTGTCATCATCCATGTTTGTGTGAATGACCTGAGATGCAACTCCATAGACTATATGAAGAGAGACATGGTGGAGCTCTCAGATTATGTGGGCCAGGCAGGAATGACAGTAGCCCTACTACTGTCACCCAAAATAATATCACACTACAAACAAATGATTGACTTCAACAACTGGCTTAAGTGTCTGGTGTCACTCTCATGGGATCCAGTATCTTTCTGCTTGGGATGACATGACTGACAGACTGCGATGGCTTGCCAAAGATGGCCTGCATCTGTCACCCCTAGGTTTCCAGGTACTGGCTAAGTGTCTTGCCACCCATATAGTGCCTTTTTAGGGCGTGTTCCAAATGAAATTACCACCATGACAGCTATACATATATGCAATCTGAGGGTCATGCTGCTCAACACTAGACATCTACATCCTTAGATACAGCTACTCAAAGCACTCCTCACAATAGAGAACATTGACATTTGTGCTGTAACAGAGACCTGGTTTACAGCAGCAGACAGAACCCCTACACTACCAGCCTATAACTCATTCCACACCTGTCAGCCCCAAAACATTGAACATAGCTCCAAAGGTGGTGATGTCTCCATATTAATAATGTATATGCACACATCCAGAGTAGTATCAAAGCATAATGCATCTGAGATACTTCAGGTACAACTCACATTGGATGATACTGCAATCCAGGTCATAGCCTAATATATGATCTGATCCATATCCCTAGACGCTCAATCCACATTCCTCACCACCCTGGAATCTATCAAGGTCCAACACTCTCATAGTAGGAGTGTTCAACTACCCCTCCATCAACTGGGAAAGATACTCAAGCACCAATACACTAGCCCAATGTTTCCTGGAATTCATCAGTTCCAATGCTCTGGATCACTTCATTCTGAAACCCAGTAGAGGAAGCAACATCCTTGACCTGTGTTGATTACTAACATATGGGACCATTGCTTGACAACAGTAATCAATCACTACCTGGTCAGATCCAACATAAAGTAATCACCATGGAAATCTACATCTCACCCACACCCATGCAAAGGTAACCACATTGAAAAGCTTCTCCAAAGCTGACGTGGGACTCATAAGAACAGAGGTGGCTAACTTCACAGCACCCATGCCAATGGAAAATACTTGCATGAATGCCAAATCATACATAAATGCACTGTACAAACATGTACATCAATGTATGGAACTTTCCATACCCAACAGAACCAGGAAACTCTCCTCCAAACACTGGAGGCCAATCTGGTGGTCAGCTGCCATTAATAACCTGTACATCAGAAGGAAGAAACTTCTGCAGAAAAAGGTGGAGTCCCAAGAGTGGTAAAACTCCCTTATCAGTCTCAACAACAACTTGAGATCCCTCATGAAATCATCTAAAGCCAGCTATGACAGCAGAATTGTAGCAGACACTGACAACAATCACAAATCCTTTGATAGCTATATCAAGAACCTCCACGCCAATACCCAGAAGTGCTCTGAGTTATTACACAATGCTATCTCCTATACTGAGCCAACAGATATTTCCAACATTCTTGCCAACACATTCAGGGCCAGCTTTACCCATCTCTCCCCCCAGGGGAACAATCAGAATGGTAGGAGAATGCCAGGCACTCAGGATTACTGCCACCCAGGTTAAACCTGCATTGTCTATGGGCAAGAATACAGCTTCCATGGGACCCTACATTATCCCTGGCTGTTTTCTACATGAACTACAAAGATACCTAACACCACATCTTTGTGCCCTGGTTCAGTCACAGCCTCACCTCAGGTTTTGTCCGTCCCAAATGGTACACTGCTACAGTCATCTATCACCATAAAGGGGTGGCAACTACAGACCCTGGGAACTATCAGTCCATAAATAAAATAAAATAAACAGCAGTATTTCTAAACTTGTGCATATTGCCAAGGTAATCCCTTAAGCAATGTTAGATATTATTTTATAAGTGTCTATTAAGAATACAGGGCTGTTTCTTATAAATTTATCTGTTTAGCAATTGTTTTAAGTGGAGCTTTTCTCCCCAGGCCTCCGTTGAAAATAGACCTATGTCCAGTTGGACTTTCCCGGTCACCAAATGTAAAATAAAATAAATAAAATTATCCTGATGAGTCTGATATGTACAGCTATGGAGTGCATCATCAGTGATCTGATCGACAAACATATAGCAATCTCCTAACTCTGGACCTCTCACAGTTTGACTTTGTGAAAGGGAGATCATACCTGCTCAACCTGGTTGACTTCTTTGAGTCAGTCACCAGGGCTGTGTATGACAGTAAGGCAATGCATACAGCCTACATCAATCTGGCCAAGGCTCTTGATACCATTCTTCAGTCAGGAATAATGGATGAACCCACCAAACTAGACATCAACGCCTATATTACTGGGGGGTTGCAAATTGGCTCACAGATAAAACACACAGTGTGAAAGTAGTGATCTCCAAGTCAGAGTGGCAGCCAGTCATGAGTGGAGTCCCACAGGGATCAGTCCTAGGTACTCTCCTGTTCAGCATCTACTTCTCAGGAGTCCAGGCCAACACAAAGGAACTCTGGCTGACCAAGTCCACAGACAACTGCAAGCTGTGAGCCATCATTAACTCCACAAGTGATGCAGACATCCTACAGAAAGGCATCAATGAGACCACTGAATCATGTGGAAACCATGGCCTGAAGCTCAACACCACTAAATGCATCATCAGCCCCTTTGGTAAAATTTCAGTTCCCATTAAGTACCACATTGATGGGAGCCCACTGAACACTGTAGGTGTTATTAGAGATCTGGAGACACAGGGTGACAACAACCTCTACTTTAACCACCACATTGCCACTGTGGTCAGGAAATCCTTCTATGTGGCACATCTCATTACCAAGGGTTTTGCATCCAGGAAGAAATAGGTCATCATCTCTGTGTACACTTTCCTCATTTGACCAATCTTCAAGTATAATGGTCCATTTGGTATGTACCTCACTAGACACATGCAACAGCTAGAGTCCACAGAAGTATGTCACAATGGGGATCCTAGGCATTAAACACATGTCATACACAAACAGACTCAAAATACTCCAGCTATTCTCTGTCTCATATCACCTACTTAGAGGTGATCTCTGCTTGATGTGCAAAGCCATGTGTGACCCAGCTCTTTCACAAATGCTGCATTTAAAGACATCCCAATCTCTCTGCACCACACACTGCAGGGACCTTGACCTCATTACCACAATCAACACAACATGCTTGAGGGACAGGTTCCTTACCCAGAGACTGCACATGCTCTGGAATAGACTTCCCATACATGTAAAGCAAAGCACCTATATGACCCTGTTGTAGAGAGATCATGATGAGTGGATGGGCAATAGAAAGTTCACCACTGGGATCACTCCAGTGGCTCTACTTGATGGGGACACTGGGAACTAACATCAGGTGGCACAGTGACAGGGCACTTCTATGGGCTAGGCTTGTAACTGCTCCAGGGCCATTAGCCTAGTACATACCTATGAACCTATAAGGGGAGTCACATCGGCATGACTGATAAAGTAGGCCAGTGGGTGGGAAACATCAAAATACTTCTTCCTACAAACAATCACACTTTTACACACACTTATACACCCCCACACACACATTTTCCAGATCTGAAAGTAGAAACCCTGACTATCTAGTTATTTGCATTAGAGTGTTTCACAGTTATAGCACATGCTACAGAGCTTACTGGGCTGACAACTGGTCAAAGGTGCTAAAAAGGAAAACGACATCAGCAGGAGTGATAAAGTAGAGCAATGGATGGGAGACTTATCAAAATATTTCTTCTTACAAACATGCACACATACACACTCATTTGCCAGATCTGAGATTAGAACCCCTGTCTAACTAGTGATTTGTACTATACTGTTACACAGTTATCACACATGCTACAAAGCTTACTGGGCTGACAGCTGGCCAAACATGGTGATAATGGGAATGACATCAACAGGAGTGATAAAGTAGGGCAGTGGGAGACTTATCAAAATACTTCTTCTTGCAAACATACATGTACACTCATTTGCCAGACCTGAGATTAGAACCCCTGTGTAGCTAGTGATTTGTACTACAGTGTTACACAATTATCACACACACACTATGGAATTTACAGGGCTGACATCTGGCGAAATGTGCCAATAAGGGGAATTACATCAGCAGGACTGATAACATGGGGTACTGAGAAGTGTTGCAGGTGGGAATGGCCTAAAACTGTTTCACCTACAAACACACACTCCCTCACATGCACATACACAACTGTCACAAAAACACACAAACACACACAAACACACAGGTGCCAGTATTTAAATTAGAACCCCTACCTATCTAGTTATTTGTACTATAGTGTTATGCAGTTATCACACATGCTACAAAGCTTATAGGGATGATTGGTGTCCAATGGTACTTCTAAGGAGAATAAAAGCTGCAGATCATGTGAAGTAGGGCAATCTGAAGTGTACTGAGTGGGAAGAGTCTCCTAATACTTGGACCTCTGGAGACACACACACATGTTTGCACACACACACACACACACACACACACACACACACACACACACACACACACGCAGGTGATGTGAAATTATAAACTCAACCTCAGTACTGTTACACAATGGGGCTCACCTTTTATGCTGGCACATTCAACTGTTTACAACTGAGAACACTGGAAAATATGAAGGTCTCTCCAAACACCATTATATTGGGCGACTTCAACTACCCAAACATAGACTGGGAGCATTACTCTAGCTTCAACACCCTAGCCCAAAGGTTCCTAGAATTTATAAACTCAAATGCTATGGAACAACTTGTTACCACTCCCACAAGAGGGGAAAACATACTGGACCTGATCATCACCAACATGGGGACTCTATGCTCCAGACCAGAAGTGTATCCCTCACTGGTAAGATCAGACCATAAACTAATCTCACAGGATGTTCACATCCCGACACCACCCCCTGCCCAGAAAACCACAGTGAAAAACTTCTCTAAAGCAAATTTCACACTCCTCAAAACTGAGGTGGAATCCTTCAAAGCCCCCGGGCCTGTGGAAAATACAGCCCAGACCGCAGAATCCTTTATAAACACATTCAATGAACACCATCAGGAATGCATGGATCATGCGATCCCAAATAAAACCAAGACCCAATCCTCCAAAGGCAGACGTCCTGTCTGGTGGACCCCAGCCATAAACAAGCTATACAATAGAAGGAGGAAGCTACTAAATGATAGAGCAAAATTCCAAAAAGGGAAGGCATCTCTGATCAGTATTAGCAAAAAACTACGGGCACTCATAAAATCATCTAAGGCCAGCTTCAAGAGAAAAATTGTACATGACACTAAGGATAATCACAAGGCTTTCTTTAGTTATGTTAGGAACCTGGGTGGTAATTCCCAGATATGCTCAGAATTAGTCCAAAATGACAAAAAATACACCGAACCCACAGACATTGCCAACATCCTAGCTGACAGGTTCAGCGCAAACTCCCCCCCCTCCCCACCAAAAGGGCAAATATCTATTCCAGCAGAGTGCTGCCCCCCTGACATCTCGGATAATCAGGTAAGAGCCGCCCTCTCCAAAGCAAAAAACACAGCATCAATGGGACCAGACGGTGTCCCGGGCTGCGTCCTACGTGAACTCCAAGAAGAGCTAAACCCAAACATAAAACTACTGTTCAATCTCAGCCTTACTACAGGATATGTACCCAAAGAGTGGCGTACAGCAACTGTGGTCCCTCTCCACAAAGGTGGTGCCTCAACAGATCCTGGAAAGTATCGCCCCATAAGCCTGACTAGCTTGGTCTGCAAAGCTATGGAAAGGATAATCATGGACCTCATAAATAAAGATATTGGGGACCTACAGACACTGGATCCTACCCAGTTTGGCTTTGTTAAGGGCAGATCCTGCCTCTTAAACCTGGTTGATTTCTTTGAAACAGTCACCAAGGCCATTGACGAGGGGATGGTGGTCCACACAGCCTACCTGGACCTCGCAAAAGCCTTCAATACAATACCCCACTCGGGCATTATAGAAAAGCTCACCAGCTTAAATATAAACCCCTATGTCACTAGATGGGTTGCAAACTGGCTCAAGGACAGAACCCACATGGTTAGAATTGCTGGAGCCATGTCAGACTCCAAACCAGTTACAAGTGGTGTCCCACAAAAGTCCTGGGACCTCTCTTGTTCAGTATATATTTCTCAGAGGTACAGGCCAACACGGCAGGACTGTGGCTGACCAAGTTCGCAGATGACTGCAAACTGGGCGCCATAATCGACTCTCCAGCTGACACAAGCATCCTCCAAAAGGGCCTCATAGAAACAGACAACTGGTGCCAGAGCCATGGCCTCAAGCTAAATGCCAAAAAGTGTATAGTCATCCCCTTTGGCAAAAACAAAGTGCCCACAAATTACCACATAGGTGGTAATCCATTAAGTACAGAAGAAGTAATTAGGGACCTGGGGACCCAAGTTGATAGCAATCTCTCATTTGACAACCACGTGGCCAAAGTGGTTAGAAAAACATTTTATATAGCCCACCTAATCATGAAGGGATTCACATCTAGATCAGGGGAGGTCATCATGCCTCTTTACTCATCCCTCATCAGGCCCATAATTGAGTACAATGCCCTTTTTGGGATGTACATTACCAGACACCTGCAGCAACTGGAAAGACCCCAAAAGTACCTCACCAAGAGGATCAAAGGGCTCAAACAGATGCCAAATGCTGCCCGGTTAAAGAAACTCCAGCTCTACTCAGTGGCATACCACCTGTTCAGAGGCGATCTGTGCCTGACGTATAAAGCCATGTCCAACCTGGAATTAATGGACATGCTGCACCTCAGAAAATCCAAATCCTATCGAGCTACACGCTTGAGAGACTTGAACCTCAGCACTGAAATAAATAGGACATGCTGGAGGGACAGATTCATAACCCAGAGGCTCCCTTCACTCTGGAATAAAATCCCAGTCCAGGTTAGGCAGAGTACCTCATTGACTCTCCTCAAGAGGAATCTTGATGAGTGGATGGGAGATCATAGGTTTACCCCGGGTATGACTTCTGTGTCACTGTTAGACAGAGGCACAGTATACTAACCTCAAAAAAAGGGCATAGCAAAATTAATTTAAAATGGGTGGCGAAAGCCAAACACATTCTGGCTAGGCTTATAAATGCCCTAGGGCAGATAACCTAGTATGAACCTATGAACCTATGAACAACTGGTATGCCACTGTCCACAGCACTGCCATTCAGGGTATCCATGTGTGTGTGACTCACTCTGTCTGTGTCCCCCTGTGTCTCTCTCTGAATCACTGTCTGTCCCTCAGTTCCCCACATCTATGTGTTGTGTGTATGCTTCACATATATTGTTATCTGTTGCCCTTATATATGTGTGTGTGTGTGTATCTCATGCAACAGATGCAGTTATATGACATATGGGCCACCTACAGCTAGCTGAGGGTAATCCTGCATGATGTGTGTGTGTGGGGACAGTTGAGGTGTACATAGCTGTCTGTAGGCAACACAATACAGCCATATATTCTGATGTGGGTTCCAACATGTCCAGTGATTCTCAGTGTATTCTGATGTGGGTTCCAACATGCCCAGTGATTCTCTAAGTATAGGAGCATGCTCAGTGTGAACTTCTATAGTTAGGGTGGGACTCCATTCCAGAGATAGGTGTACTCCAGTCCAGGGTTTTGTGTGCTACAGCCATACCACTCAGGAGTACACAGTACTTTTCTCAGGGTACTTGTTTTGTTTAGCAGACATTTTCTGACATATCTGTAGTCTGAAACTGCAATGTATTGCGTCATTACCTAGTGACAGACATCCTCAGATCATCACAGTGCTTTACCAGAGGAATACTAGTTGTATGATACATAGACCAATATTATGAGGGCAGCTATGTACATTCTTGCCCAACAAGGCCATTTGTGAGGTGTGGCTACAGCCAGTGTAGTAATGACACATAGCTGTGTAAACAGTCCAGCAACCTAGTGATATACTGGCTGGGGATCTCCTGCTTGTGTGGTATCTTTCTAACCTGACATGTCATATCCTTGCATGTGCATACCTCTGACCTGTACATCTTTTGTCAGGTTGTCCAGGTGTTTGGCTAGAGGTTTCACCCTTTCTATGTAAACTTGTGTTTTATGCAAGTTAGTTTCATATAATTGAAGTGTGATGTTATAAAATAATACAGACATTACTGTTTCAGAATATGTAACCTTCAGACAATTACTGCCGCTGCAAACCCCTCGCCTACCTACTTTCTCAGTATGTAAGGGTGATATTTACAACACATGCCTATCATTGTGCCTTTGTTCCACTTTTCTTTCTGCCCTTGTCCAGACATCTTGCTGTCAGAGGTTGGGAGTTATGGGTGTGGGTACAGAGTGCATTCAACTGTGTAGGCATGTCCACTATTTGTAAAAGCAAACATAAGAAAAAGGATTATTGAGAATGACCACTGGCAACAGTACCACAAAGCACTTATATTCACAAATGCCTTGGCACCACTGCTACATATCCTTCAAGATGTCACTAATATGTTTAGTATATTCCATATAGCAGTGTGACTTCCAGGTATGTCAGTGGCAGAGCAGTGGGTGTCACTGACATGCATAACAGTTGGCACTTAATTTATCTGCACCTGGCCCTGTCAAAGGCAGCACCATACATAGGGCAGTACAAGATGACTGCCAGGAGAACATGTTTGCCAGATCTAGACAGTATTAACCACACATACACATAGCTCATTGACCTCTGCATATTGTGGACAGGCAACATGTTTTCGTTTTTATGTGTAGTGGTACAGCCCTGCCAATGTGTGCTATGCTGCTATTTCCATGCAAACATATATGTTACTGCATTTATGTGGGTATATAGGGGGAGCACACCTGTCAACTGTACACATTTGCACAGACTGTGCTGATATTTGGTTTACATTTTGGTTCCATTTACCATACTATTGTGCCCTGTCTTGGGGACTCGAGACATATCACTAAAGAGCCCAGGTCAGATTGTACTGGCAAGTAGCAAAATACATTTTGGCACCTTACACTGTTCCTGCACGGTTACATGCCTGCTTCCTGGATCACTAATTCACCCCTTTTGCATGGTTTTAACCAGCAAATGAGGTAATTAGCATTCTCTATGGTTTCTGTGCAGGAACAGTGTAGGGACACTCGTGCACATCAAAACTGCACATTCCTCGATCGCACGGTGGCCAAATACTATGCAGGAGTGGCTACACTGGTCCTGCATGGACAAAATCATTTCATGAATACCAGGGATTGTGTTTGTTGACAGGGTTACTTTCTTAAAACATCTTTTAATGATGTTAATTACCATTAAGTTAAAGGAGTGGCCATAAGAGCCACTGCAGCTCCAGCTTTTACCAGCTTGGTCACAGCTAAGTTGGAAAATAATTTTTTAAATAAACCTCTTCCTTTTAAGCATGTGGTTTTCTGCAACCATTTTATTGATGGTTTACATTTTGTTTGCAATGGCGATAAAGATTTACTGTCAAAGTTTGTTGATGAGTTAAATGATACCACTGATTGTTTAGACCTCACAGTTAGTGATACAGGAACTTCAGTCTTTTGTTAGATTTAACAATCACAATGAAACTACTTGAAGTTTTGACAGTAAAAGTTATTCAAACCAACTTTGATAAATAACTATTTGCATGGGAACAGAAATGTCATCAGACAGCAGATTATATGAACTTCTAGTTTAGATAGCTTCCTAGGGGCAAGTGTAATTCCTGAAGGAGTTATTTTTAGACAGAGGCTATAATTCTGTATTTATTGATATTGTAGTCAGTGAAGTGATTAATAGAAAAAAAAGTTGTTTTCCACCTAATTTAGTTACTGGTTTGGTCATATGGAGAGATTTATTAGAAGACTCTTACAAAAACATTTGTTTTCAGTCCCGATTAAATGTCACCTTATGGCATCATCATTATCAAAGAAATCATTTATGTGTGAAAAGGAGCAGAAATCATTATAGCAGGAATCTCCATCCATACATGTACAGAGCAGATAGCTGGGTGACACCATAGTTACCTACCTGCATGTTCACAGACATAGTGAAACAGTTAAGTCTAAGGAGTAATGTTAGGATTTGAACAGACTACCTTAGATCACTAGGTACAGAACACTGCTTGAATTGCATGTGCCACACAACATGTTCTTTTACAATTGTGACAGTGCACATTTGAATGGATGACATCACCACTTTTTCATATGTTGATGTTCTTCTAAAAATATATGAAGGTGGTTGACGTGCACAGTAACACTACACAGCTATACATACTGCATGCATTACAAGCCTTCGCTACACAGCATAACAGACAAACATCCTTGGACAGTAGTCCTCTCTCTCTGTACTTATGTAGTCTAGACAGCATAGTGTCAATAGCTGGCAACACATGGTAACTTGTATGACGACTTTGATGTGGTTCTTTTTTGACAGCATTATGTAAGCATTATGTTTCCAAACATGTTTGTTGCCTGGGGGTAATATAAATGATGCAGGCTGACCCCTATAATCATTCCAATTAGATTCTTAATACTATTCTATAATTGTATCCTAGTATAAACCCTTCCTGCAACAAACTTAAAACTTTAATCTTACCTCTGTCCTACATGTATATCTTAATTCTCAGTAAAAGGCTCACACCGTGGCTACCTCATAATGAAAGGTTACCATGTTCTATGAACACCTTTCTGCTTCAAGGTTTCATTTAGCCATGTATATTATTTCTTTGCTTATCTTAGCATTATATAATACATTATATAAATCATTGTTACATGTATATATTCTATTATGCAAATTCTGTGTTTATATTCTACTTTGTATATTATCTTGTTATTACATGGAGCTTTTCTCCTCTTGCCTTTGCTAAAAATGGATATTTGCCCAGTCAGACCATCCCGGTAAACAAATGCAAAAATAAAAATAAATAAATAATCATTATCATCAATCCCTTTTTCCTATTTTCTGCATGGGGTTATGTGTTGTGTCAACTGTCGCCATCTCTCTCTATTCAATGTACTCTCCTGCCTTCTTTGATACTCACACCTGACTCTCGCAGGTCTTTTCTTACACAATCCATCCATCTCTTTGCTAGATGCCCTTGTTTCCTCTTGCCTTCTTCCTAACTTGTCCTAAATCTTCATCATCTGATTGCAAATGTACTCAAACCACCATAATATATTCTCTTTGACCTTTTCTGCAATTGAAGCTACTTTGGCTTCTGGTCCTGTGTCCTCATTTCTTCATCTTTCCAACAATGTGCACCCTACCACCTGTCTCAAGCACTTTTTCTCCATCACCTCTAGCTTCCTCCACTACTCTGTTTTTATTGCCCTGGTTTCCATAACATTCAGTAGTGCTAGTCACACCACTGTTTTGTACACTTTACTTTTTAGCATCTTTGGCATTCTTCTGTCATACACTGCACCTGATACTCTCTGACAGTTGATTGCAGCCCCTCTGATTCTACCTTTGCCCTCTGCATTCAGACTTTCTTTCTCCTCAACCATCTGTCCCAGAAACTTGAAGCTGTTAGTCTATTCCACTGTTTTCCCTTTTATCTCAATTTTCAGCTTCTTTTGAATTTCACCATTTCTTACCATTACAACTGTCTTATCTATACTCAGTTTCATCCATGTGACTTCGGTTTTACATTTCATTCCCTTTATTCTTTGCTGAAATTCTTGCTCAGAGTCTGTCTGTAATGTTACATCATCTGCATACAGCAACTTTGTTGATCTCCTCTCTCCGACTTGTTTGCTAATGTAGTTCATCACCAATATGAACAACAGTAGGCTCAGAGCTGAACCCTGGAGTATACCCACTCCCACTGGAAATCCCTCTATAAGACTGGACATTGTTCATACTTGAGTCATTGGGTCCTTGTACATAGCTTTATTACCAATGTTTCTGTAACTTCAAATCACCAAAGTACCGCTCAAATCAGCTTTCTTGGAAGCTTGTCATATGCTTTCTCCAAGTCTAGAAATTCCCAGTTGGATTCTTTACCTACGTATCTCTAGCTTCTTCTTAACAAACTGTCTCACATAAACATCTGATCAGTTGTGCTGCATCCTGATCTGAATCTGAACTGCTCATCTCCCATCTTACTTTCTACTGTTCTATGTATTCATTTGTCAATCACCCTCTCCAGAACTTTCATGCAGTGTGACAGGAGTTTGATACCTCTGTGAATATCCCCTTTGTTCTCGAATGCTAGTAATAGTATGCTTATTCTCCAGTTATCTGGTATACGCCTTTCTCTCCACACTGCTCTGAGTACTCTCAGGAGACAGTTCTTCCATATCTCACCCAGCATCATTATCATATCTGCTGTGACCTCATCTGTGCCTGCAGCTTTCCCTGGCTTCCCCTTTCGTTAGTGCTGTTCTTGCTTCTTCTGTGGTAGTCTTCTCTTCTTCTCTTATTATAGGCTGTGCATGGGGCAGTACAGCTTTTGCAATGTTTTCTCCATTCAGAAACTGCTGGACGTACCCTTTCTATCTGCCTTTGATGTTCTGTGGACTTGTGAGCAGGTTGTTGCTGGCATCCCTTATGAAGGGTGCCTGACTATCTTTCTTATCTTTCTGTCTTTGCTTTGCAACCTGATAGAGCTTCTTTATACCATCTACTGACTTAACTTTCGCAAATATGGTAGAATGCATTTAATGCCTTGTTTTTGTTATTGCAACTCCTTTCTTAGCCTCTTTGTTATTCTTCCTAGCCTGGTCTGTCTTTTCTACTTCTCGGTTTTTCCTACATGCCTTTTTTCTTTTCATGACATCCTTAGAATTCTACATTCTACTGCCAACTTTAATTCTGTACCTTATTTCCATACCTGGCTCAGCTACATATCTGTTCTCTAGTCCTCACACATGCTATTTTGAGGTGCTGTCATTGTCCTTCAACTCCATCTATTTCCTCTTCTTTTTTGGGGTGGTAGAACCCTAAGCAATTCTTTGAACTCTTGAGCTTTCTCTCCAGTCAACTTCCAGATCCTCAGCCTGGTCTCTGGTGACCTTGGATCCTTCCCTGACCACTGCTTACAGTTGATTGTGGTAATCAGTGGTTCATGCTGTTGGCTGACTGTTTCACTGGGGATGACTTTGCAATCATTGATTCTACCCAGTGCTCTTTCCTTACTAAGAGGAAGTCTATCTGCATTGCATGTTGGGTACTCTTGTATGTGACCTAGTGACTGTTTCTCTTTCTAACCAAGTATTGTCTGCTATCAAGGAATTTGCCTGACAGAAGTCTAGAATGGCCTCTACTTTTTATTTGTATTGAGCCACCCATGTGGACCTAAGCTGTCTTCATATCCTGTTCTGTCTATTCCAAAATGTGCACTCGGGTCACTCATTTATGTTGTCCTGCTTTATCTAGTATGCAAACCCTCCTGTGGGGCATGGGCTGAGATTATGAATACTGCTCTATTATTAGGCTGGTGTCTGATTGCCATGTGTCTGTCACTAATTCTGATGACATCCCTCACTGTCGTCTAAAGCTTTTCTTCCTCCTGAGCAGTAAACTCTGGATCCTAGACCCATAGCTTTGCTGTACTTTGCTTCCAATGGATACATAGGATGCCCAGCATCCGCCTTGTCATCACACTTCCAAGCAACATCATATACTGTTAGTTCTTGTTTGGCACACTGCTTGGTTTTACTTCCAGCTTTCACTCAGAGCTATCTCAGGTTACTCAAGCTGAGGAACTAGACACTGGTCAGCCAGTGGCTTATTTATGGCAACTAGGGACACATACACCCCTTCCATAATTAGCATGGACCCCTGGCATAGGTCAGGTCCTACCCATGCCCATTTGAATTAGTCAACACAACCAAATCACCTGCAGCCACACTAATGGATTATGTGTGAACAGGTTACCCAACATTGTAAGTCAGTTGAAAGTGTAACTAGTGGAGTGTAGGCATACACCTATGGACTGACTTAACTAAGTCAGCATCACTGTGAAATCCAGATAACTTGTCAAAATGCAATACAGAAATACAGACACTGTGCAACCCAAACAAGGAATTATTTGTTGTATTTTTTCACTCTCTGCCTGAAGCCAAGATCTGCCAAGCTCAATTAAGAATCAAATAGAATACAGGGCAGATATGTGTTAGGGTCATGTTTCAGGTATGAAGATTTACACATTTGTAATGACAGTTGCAATTAGTCAGTCCTCATATGTATGCTAGAGGTGTGTTGTGAAACACAAGAGACCATGCATGTTGGAAACATAGCTTATGGAAACAGTTGTGAATCAAAGAGATTTACTGGATATCACAGAAGTGGGAAGAGATGGACAGCCGGTGACAGGAATACACAATATAGACATACTAGCACATTAGTTCATGTCTCTTTTCAGCACATATTTGTGTTATGTTCCTGTTTGCTTTATCAGCATAATTATTCATGCAAGATCTGTACGCATACAGCAACTAGAATGTCCACAAAGGTTCCTTACAAAAGGAATACAAGGAGTAAACACAATGCCCTATGCTGATCACCTTGAAGCCCTGCTTCTTTACTCAGTATCATACTATCTTCTGAGAGGTGATCTTTGACTGGCATACAAGGCACCCTTGAACCCTGTTTTGATGAATTTTTTGCACAGCCACAAAACAAACAGCATCAGAACTACTAGATTAAAAGAACTAAATTTTGCTTGCAACATGAACAGAACATTTTGGAAAGACAGAAATGTTATTAAGAGAATCCCCACACCCTGCAACAGCCTCCCCATCCATGTGAAGCAGAATTCTTCTTCATCCCTATTTAAGTGCAACTTGGACCAATGGATGGGTAATTGGAAATTCACCCCAGTCTGGTTCTTGTGTCTCTGATTGATAGAGGCAATCAGTAAATTACCCCCTATAAATCAAATGCTAATCAAATTTGTGTGTCACATTTGAGTTGCATGGCTGGGATTCTAAGGGCCTTAGAGGTCATTAGCCTAGTATATACCTATGAACCTACTAAGGTATAAGAGAGGGCTCACAATAGGGAGTGAGCACATTAGTATAGCAACAGGTCAACCACAGGAATCATATAAAACATTCAAAAAACACTTGGCATACATCTGGATTCAAACATTGAGAGTATTGCAAGATAAATCTACAGAACCGAGCATTATCTCAACACACCACATAGCAACTCCTACTTTGTAAAGTTCTCATGTGACAACAGATTGCAGAAAATGGGAATGTATGTGTTATTTTTCATTTTCTTCATCACAGCTGTAAGCTGTGCATTCAACTCTTCAGTTTCTTGTAAAGTAGATTAACCTTACTAGACATAGCTAACCACAGCAGAGTGAAGGCCGCCACAGTAATGCGTCCAAAGAAAAAACTCACAAGATTTTGCCATAAGCTGTGTGCTTCCATTTAGCCTCAGTTTCAGTTGGTGCTCAGCAGCAGATATTGTGAAAATGCAAATGAGGAAGGCTAATTTTATTTATTTATTTATTGCATTTGTTTACCGGGAAAGTCCACTGGGCCTAGGTGAGCCCATTTTCAGTAATGTGTATAGCGTGTTGTGTAAATGCATACTGCTGTAGTATCACAATGTAGTTAGATAGGGATTTGAATCCTGCACATTGCCAGCTGTGTGTGTGTGTCTCTCTGGGAGGAGCAATATTTTTTTTTTGGAGACTACTCACACCCCTTAAAAGTGGCATACTCATCTTTGCCAAGTCTGATGATGTCACCATACTACAAATATACCTATGGAAAAGTGAAATCCCAGTAATGTGTATAGGGTGTCGTGTAAATGTGTACTGCTGTAGTATCATAATGTAGGGGGTTGGGAGGGTGGCCTAATGATTAAAGTGTTTGCCTTACAAACACAAGGTGCAAAGTTTGAGTCTCCCAAGGGATAATTGGCTAGGCTTAAAAATGGCTCACAAGGGCAGTTAGCCTAGTACTAACCTATGAACCTATGGAAGCCTGGGGAGAAAAGCTCCACATCAAGTTCAGAATACAAATATCAAATATAGCATTTTTTTACAGTTTTTTTAGCATTTCCATTTTAGTTTTATGGTACTCCAGTAATGGTATAAACATGTGATTTTGGTCATATAGATGCCATAGCCATTTTCTGGTTGAGAGGCAGAAAAAACAGTTACATTGTATACAATTATTTACACGCATTTAAAGCTGTGTAGGCAGTGTAGTAAGAGTCATAGGTATGGTTGCAGACTTGCTAAGAGTGCATACTTACTCAGAAGGAAGAATATACATCCACAGGGAGAGGGAGGCAAGGAACAGGTAGTTTGTGGCAGAAGCAGGATAATGATGGCGCATAACAATATGTAGGCAACAACTATAAGTAACATAGTGTTCTAAAACTAGTCACTAACACTGAATTAGAACCCTTAAAAGTATGCAGATGTCTGTCCATAGATCTAATCATTATCTCAGCAGGCTGCAAAGGAAGCTATTCATGCATTTAAATAACACAGCTGAAGGGCAGTAAAACCTGCTGAAGCAGAATGGGTGAACAGAAAGCAAGAGAGACAGAGGGCGAGTGAAGCAGAATGGGTGAACAGAAAGCAATAGAGACAGAGGGAGAGTGAAGCAGAATGGGTGAACAGAAAGCAATAGAGACAGAGGGAGAGTGAAGCAGAATGGGTGAACAGAAAGCAATAGAGACAGAGGGAGAGTGAAGCAGAATGGGTGAACAGAAAGCAATAGAGACAGAGGGAGAGTGAAGCAGAATGGGTGAACAGAAAGCAATAGAGACAGAGGGAGAGTGAAGCAGAATGGGTGAACAGAAAGCAATAGAGACAGAGGGAGAGTGGAATGGCAATAGTATTTTGTGGCACATGTCGGATCAGCTGTATGGTGTGTTACTGTTGCTTATTTCCTCATTATTAAGCAAATCATGCTCTGTACAATAACGTGCTTATTATATGGAGCATGAAGAGGTAGGAATTGGCAACCATCATTAAGACATAAGCAGGCTAAGGGTGGCTTAATAAGTCTCCCAGTTGAGGCTGCAGTGTTTTGAAACTGATGTCTTGCTGCACTATTCAAATGGTATGATAATGAAATTTTATAAGTGGAAAAACATTCAGATGTTTGCAGCTAACTCTATGATAGGAATATGAAATGTTATGAAATAATAATTTCACTAATAGCTATAATCAAACCCATGACATTATGCAAAAACATCTGCCTACAGACAGGGGAAATTATCTGAACACACCACATAGAAACTTCTAGTTCATTACAACCAGCAGCCTAAGAACTGTTACAGTGACTGTTTCACAGCAGTGCTGTTATTTTGTCTTTACTCTCTATTGCCATGAAACAACTGACTTAAGTACATTTGTGAGAAAGTAAATGGACTATTGTGTCTGAAATTAAAACTATCAGCTTTGCCACAGAAAGTTGAATGGCATTCACTGCCACTCAGTATTACTGCATGATGCCAACCTCTGTGCAAACGCTGAGGACAAAAAATGAATGCTTTTCCATGGGCCATTTCTGGCCATGTATGCTGCGCATGATTCTATTTTTTGACCAGATTAACCATGAAAAATAGGATGCTGGGACAGTGGACAGAATAGGAGTGGCAAGCAGAGGGTACTATATAGGGGAAAGAGGACACAGATTTTCACGATGGTGGTGGGAGAGCAACTCATCTATCCACTTGTTCTCAATATAAATGTAGTATTGTGCAAATAATTTCATGACCTTAGAGAGTCACCACAACAGGGATGGGTGACAACAGCAGAAAAATGCTGTATAACCAATTGGATCAAATCAAGTGTGCCAAGATGACACATTGGAAAAGTGGAGAGCTATGCACATGGTGTAATGTTTTAGTGTGTCAGGTGCCCATTTTTTGCAGAGAGGAATATTGGGGAAGGTGCTTAGGAATGGGAGGGTCAGGTAGGTAGGGTAGTTTGGATAGCAGGTGCAGAGTTATAGGAAATACAAGACAGATAGGGATGGTGATGAAGACAAAAGGTTGGGGGAACATCATGATTCGGGATAAGTAGGGGACCTCAGAGGCACATATGTGTCCAGCTTGACAACAGCAAGAATCTAGTTCTCACCCTTCGATTTGTCATCACTGTTTCTTGTGTCAGTTGACTGGGTCAGTGCCACATATGGCATCATTTTGAAAATATAGTGGAGGACCATTTCAACCCTGCCTATTTGGGTAACAGCTCCTCTCCGTCATGCCCTCCACCAGCCCGGTCTGCTTCTGTTGGGTGGTAAAATCAACACCTGCACTACTACTACTGCTCCAAGAGTGTACCACTCTACCCTCTGTCAGGGGAGAAATACCTGCCGCAGATGGAGCAGGTAGGGCAAGAGTTGTAGAGACAATGCTCACAGGTTGTGATGCAGATGTGCTGAGTGTCTGTGCAATCTGTGGTGGTGCCACACCAGCCACCTGTGGATGTATGGCAGGCTAAGCTGCAATGGTCAGTCAAACTCCCTGTGGTGACAGTCATTTTTTTTTCAGCACCAATCTATAAAAAATAAAAAAGGAGAGATAAAGGGTGGGTGGAGATGGGTCTATATTATATTATCACACACTTACAAAAGCGAATGATAATTAATCGATCCCATGTAAGTGAAAGCTTACAATGTCGAAACCTCAGAACAGCGATTTCTTTTTTCCAAAAAAAAAAAACTTTAAAACATTTCATAAAGTGGGGGGGCTTTGCCCCTCACACCCCCTAATGTGGGGGGCTGTGCCCTTCACACTCCCCTTATTTAAATATACCAAATCTGAGATCGCACTACAGTGTCGAAAATGGGAAAGTAACGGAAGCGGCCAAGCAAATTATTTCCCAGGGAAATAATTCACTTAAAAGCCACTTCGCTATTTTGCTGTTTCTTTCTTTTACGTTCAATCAAGACGCATTCGACCAAATGCATCTGTGATCACATAATAGGAACCCGGGGGAGATGGCATGTCACATTATTAATTATTTCAATACATAAAACAATATGAGATAAACATAAGTACACCCTGGCTACATTCAAATATGATGGGAAGGCATTAATGTGTTATAAAATCAATCAATCAATCAATCAATCAATCAATCAATCAATCAATCAATCAATCACAATGGTATGATACGGCTAATAGAACCATGTATTTTGGAATGCCATGTCAGATATATGTTTTCAAATTAATAACTACATTTGTAAATATTGATTTGTTGATGTCATACCTTATTGCAGTTAACATCTTATAAATACTATCCTATAAAATAATCTATTGTCTGTTACTGGGTATTGAAGCAGACACAATTGATCTGATGTCCTCATTCCCTAATGCAATAACCAAGAGCTATAGAAGCAGGCATGTATTCTTGATATAAAAGTTATGGTATGCCTGCTCAAGATGATAGACAGTGATGGACTTGCAGTCAGAGCAGATGCATACTTACCCAGTGCTTCTCTGGCACAAGTTAATCTCTTGTGATGGACCAGTTTTCTGTAGTTTATGTATATACTGAATCATAAATAATAACTATATTGGCTGGTTTATTAATGCCATATCATAGAGAAGTTATGGGTCAATAGTCTTACACAATTGGAGGGGTGTTTGCCACTTCATGTCACTGTAGTGGTGACCGCATGGCTCCATATTGTGTGGGATGTGAGTTGCACTGCATACAGCCTTGGCCAAGCTATTCCAAGCCTCTGCATTGTACTGAGACCTGATATATTCTCACTGCAGTGGCCTCTGGATGTACTGCTTCATGAGAAGTGTCACAAAAATCCTGGACTCCTCAGCATCCCACCTTTGTTCTTTAACTTGAACACCATCCCTAACATCTTCAGCTAAGTCTGCAGCAGTGATGCCAAAAATATGGGTCTGAATTGATGCCCATTTCAGATATCACATCTAACAGCCTGTGCATTTATGCAAGTGGAAGTACAGAAATTGGTTGACAGCCACATTGGTATTGAGTACATCAAGAAACAGAGAAAAGTGGGAAAATAGCAGTGACATTTGGCCATGTGTGATGCTCACACTGTTGAGACATGCTCTAGTGTTAAACCTTGATGTGCTCTATGTTGTTAATTATGATCATGATTGCTAGGAGGAAATATGTTATGATTTCTGACATATTGGCATGTTGGGAGTAAAACACTGGTAAGAGGGAGCGGTATCACCTGGGAACTGATAACAGGAGAAAAGAAAGGATAACATTTTAAACTTGCCAATTAACTGTCACTGCCACTGGAGAACTTACTTTTTAAGATGGTAATTTCAAGTATAGTAATGTAAATCTGAATTTAGACATAATGAAGAGATGCCTGTATGTTTATCACTTTACCTAGTCAAGAGACTGCATTTCTATGTGAAAGGCATAGTTTGTGTTTGTAAATCATATCAGATGCATGCAGTTGAATGACCTGAGCAATACATGGTGGGTTAGTTTAAATACATACTTCATACCACATATTGTCATAAACTCACGTGCTTATATCTGAAATCAATACTTGCATTAACAATATTGTGCACATCATATCTATACATGTGCATTCTACATTAAATATCATGAGTGTCATGTTTTACATAATTTAAACACACATTATATTGGGCTTCTATAGCAAGCATTAATGACACATTTCTTGCAATAAACAGAGCTATGATAACGAGGTGCATTTACTGTGACATTCCTGAGCAAACTGTGGTGACAAAAGTCATTCTGACCCTGTCTGCAAAATTATCTGTCATCTGCATTTGAACCATGCAGCTTCTATCTTTGGTCTTTATGATCATAACACATAGGCCTTATGCCACAGGGAAAATTACCTCAAAGGTTGAATTTATTCACTAATTGCTATCCAGAGTGCTGACATCTGTGCACCACCAGTGTGTATGCTTGCATTACAGAGACAGCCTAAATTAAAATTTTCACTTTTTTTCCATAGGCAGTGCACCATGCAGCAGAGAGCAAATGCAAAAGTTATTAAAAAATATGAAAGACAAAAAAATTGACAGTGGAATGAATTCAATCAATGGGTATATCTGGCAATGAGCAGAGCAAGAAGTGCATCCAAGTGATACATTGGCGACAGTTAACATGATACCCAGACCCCATGTAGAAATATGCACAAAAGGGGAGCTGATGATGATTCATCCTTCCCACATCTCCTTGCAACATCAGAAATGTACTTTGTGGAATACATTATCAGACTTGCAGTTAATGGCAAATAATGTGGAAATGGACAGCCAACAGCTGACATGCTGTTATCAATATTGAGAATATTTGATTTGTATACAACAACACAATGATCTTAAAAATGTTTGCAAACAAGTATTCAGAACCTTCTGTGTAACATCAATAATGAACTGGATTCAAACCCTGCATCATCAGTCTTATTTACCTCAATTCACTTCACTTATATCTTGTCTCTTTAGGATAGCTATTGGAGAGGTAAAATGTATTCACTAAGTGACCCCTGACATAAACAAGCTATACAATAGAAGGAGGCAACTAGTACAGAAAAGAGTAAAATCCCAAGAAGGAAAGACTTCCCTGATCAGTATCAGCAAGAAACTATGATCCCTCATAAAATCATCTAAGGCTAGCTTTGAAGGAAAAATTGCCATGGACTCCAAAGATAACCACAAAGCGTTCTTTAGCTATGTCAAGAACCGAAGTGGAAACTCTCAGATCTGTTCTGAGTTAGTGCAGAATGGCACAAAATACACTGAACCAACTGATATTGCCAACACTCTGGCAAACAGGTTTAGTGCAAACTTCACCACCCTCTCACCCCCTAAAGGGCTCATAACCATACCAGAAGAATGTAGAGCCCCGGCAATCACTGACACACAGGTTAAAACAGCCCTATCCAAAGCCAAAAATACAGCTTCAATGGGACTGGATGGTGTCCCAGGCTGTGTCTTACATGAGCTCCAAAATGAACTAACCCCTGACCTAAACACACTGTTCAAACTCAGCCTCTCGACAGGCTAAGTACCCATAGAGTGGTGCACAGCTACAGTTATCCCACTCCACAAAGGTGGTGCCACAGTGGACCCCAAAAACTATTGCCTTATAAGCCTGACTAGCCTGGTCTGCAAGGCTATGGTGTGCATCATCATGGAACTTATTAACAGAGAAATTGTGAACCTCCAAACATTGGACCCTACCCAGTTTGACTTTGTTAAGGGCAGATCATGCCTCCTAAACCTGGTGGACTTCTTTGAGACAGTTACCAAGGCTTTAGACAAAGGAAAGGAGGTCCACACAGCCTACCTAGACCTCACAAAGGCCTTCAACACCATTCCCCATTCTGGTATTATAGACAAGCTCACCAGCCTGAACATAAACCCCTATGTCACAAGATGGGTTGCCATTTGGCTCATGGATAGAACCCACATGGTGAGAGTTGCAGGCTCTAGGTCCGACTCTAAACTGGTTACAAGTGGCATCCCCCATGGCTCAGTCCTGGGACCTCTCCTGTTCGATATATACTTCTCAGAGGTACAGGCAAGCACAGGAGGACTATCAAGTTCGTAGATGACTGCAAACTGGGGGCCATAATTGACTCTCTGGCTGATACAGATATCCTTCAGAAGAGTCTCACTGAGATGGATACCTGGTGTCAAAATCATGGCCTCAAGCTAAATGCCAAAAACTGCATAGTCAACCCTTTGGAAAAAACAAAGTACCCATGAACTACCACATAAGTGGTAGTCCCCTAAATACAGAAAATGTAATAAGGGATCTGGGGACCCAAGTAGATAGTAATCTCTCCTTTGACAATCATATTGCCAAGGTGGTTAGAAAATCCTTCTATGTGGCCCACCTAATCACAAAAGGGTTTGCATCTAGAACAAAAGAGGTTATTGTGCCCCTCTACTCATCACTCATCAGAACCATCATAGAGTACAATGCCCAATTTGGGATGTACCTTACAGGACACCTGCAACAGCTGGAAAGACCACAGAAGTACCTCACCAAGAAGATTACTGGCCTCAAACAGATGCCCTATGCAGCCCAACTGAATAAACTCCAACTGTACTTGGTTGCATACTGCTTACTCAGAGGTGATCCCTGCCTGACATACAAGGCCATGTCCAACCCGGAACTGATGGACATGCTCCACCTAAAAAAAACAAATCCCCATGAGCCACACGGTATAGGGATCTAAACCTCACCACAACAATAAATGGGACATGCTGGAGTGATAGATTCCTGTCCCAGAGACTCCCCATGCTTTGGAATAGGATTCCAATCTACATTAGGCATAGCCCTTCACTAACACTCTTCAAGAGAAACCTTGACGAGTGGATGAGAAACAAAAAATTTACCTCGGGGATCACTGCAGTGGCTCTACTGGACAGAGGCACAAGGAACTAATGGCTCTGCTGGACAGAGGCACAGGGAACTAATCTAAGGGGGCGGTGAAAACCAACACATTCTGGCTAGGCTTATAGATGCCCTCAAGCATATAGCATAGTACTTACCTATGAGCCTATGAACCTAAGTACTATCCAAAGTGGTGACATCCTCACACTGCCACCAAGTTTTTTTATGCAACAGAAGTGAGCCTAAATTAAAATGTTCCCTTTCTTTTCTTAGGGAGCAAACTGTGTTTGCACACTGCCAAATGGAGCAAATAAAAAGACATTAGAAACAAATTGGAAGAGAAAAGAAGCTGGACCTGGGGACTACTGCCAGTCCAGAGTGTGCAATGCCAAATGGTGTGCAAAGGAGGAAGAATAAAAAAAAAGATAGTGAAATAGATGAAATATTATGAAAACAATAGTTAAAATGTTCACTGTTGGTATTTCCTCAACTTGTTTGTGTTTCCATGTAAACAAATGCTCATTAAACATCATTATGTTCACACAAACACAGGCATAGCTGGATAAGAACTCCAGGACATGAGATTATTCATGAGACACAATTCAGATTCTTATGTACCACACGCATTATACTGTGAAGACAAATAATAGGTTACCTATAATCAGTATGTGACATAGTATCAACTTGACATTACAGGTGCAACAGAAAACATTACTTACCATTGCCATGTGTAATTTGCAGTTAGATGTTTGGATGGTTTTGATTCTGGCAACAAAGCAGATGATCTTTCCTCAAACAGTATACAAAATAAAACATTTCAACTCTGCACCTCTTTGCCTCTCTTTATTTTGTGAACATCATTCAAATATATATGATTGTCTAACGAGACTGCTATGCGCTTTGCCTTGCAGTTGATGCATGTTTCAATGAGTAATCTACTTCCTTAGAATTGCAGACACAGTTTTATTCAGAGGTAGAAACTGATGTAATAATTCATATCAATGCTAGGAATGTTCATCTCTTATGACGGACAATGGTAGTCACAACATTTGTTTTCAGTACTTTTCTTCCTGGCACACCCTGACTGATAGTGTAGTCAGAGTAATCATTCACACTTACAAGCACTTAGCAGGTAACACTTCTGATCCTTGCAGAGGAAGGATGCGTGCATGTAATTTTGTAGATCCTTACACCAAGTTTACATTCCCTGTAATTAGTGGTGATTTTGGAAATTATGAATGATAATGAGTTCACACCTCATTTTCATATTCACATTGCTCACAGAGCTGAATCTTCTCTATATCAAGCCAATCGTGTGGGCAAGGAAATGTGTATTGTGGTTGGGGAAATTGTTTATCGGGAGAGTTTCTTTCTGCTAATTGCTTGCAAAACATGTTTCTAGTGTCACAACTAACTTGATGCAAATGTAATTAGCTGTTTTTTTTTTACAAAATGCTACATTTCAACTTTAGTGATATATATTGTATTTTCACAATATGCCCACAGCTCAGTATATGCATTGTTTGTTCCTTGCTGGCGGCATAGGCATGTATATCAGTTATTTGTTACATTATAAAAGTTTGTTAATAATGTAACATGACATTATAGAACATATTGTTTGCTCATCTGGCAAGTTATTGCAGAATAATGTTGCATTAATATCTAGCAAAGTCAGTAGTTTGATATTTGTAGCCCACAAATGTGTTAAGCCTGTGCTATATAACTAAATATCCTCCACACAAGTGGATATCCATGAATGCTTTTACCCAGTTGTGCTGGAAAGGTGTACATTGCTTTGACTTATGCTGGCTAATGCTGCAATGTACTACTCTGTTACATAGCTGTAGTCCTCTTACATGACTTGTACACTTTCTTTTCCTTTCCTTTTCTTTTTTTTTTTTTGAGGGGGGACCTGTATTTAGCTGTGTGCACTAATATGGAACTTTAATTTTTTACTTATTTTGTACATTTATGTTGATTCTGGCATGGAGGACAACACAAGTGTGTATACTGCAGAACTTTCAAGTAGGCAATGCAGTTCAATAATTCACATTCACTTCTTAGGCATTAGGTTTGCCCTCATGTATTCTCCCCCTCCCATCACAACATTACAAGGATGGATGACTGTGCAGTGGTCTTTGCACATTTTCAGTGAGGTTACAGTGCCATATATTTGTGGGAAAGTAAAATGCTTGATCCACATTATTGTGCAATGTCTGTAGGTGGATATTGCAGACATCACAGTCATACAGTATTACTGACATTACTGTACACAGGACAGATGTGTCATCTTAGGGTCCTATAACTGCTGGCATATGGAACTAAGCAGTTAAGCTTTTTAAACAAGTTCCATACTTTCCTTTGGCCTCATATGAAGACAGAGGATGTTGCATATTTACCATAATGCTTTCAGTGTCATACAGTCCATAGTAAGTTAAACAATATATAAAAAATATTCTTCTTGGCAGAGGTCTGGCAACAACAGATTTAACTAAAGCCTGCTACACATAAAACTTTTTAATGTGAGCAGCAAACACTAATACGCTTTTTTCTAAGTGTAATTGTGACTGTAATCCAAAACATTTTGGATTTCATGGCAAATGGCTACACCAAGTCTACTCAATTACATTAGAGCTTCATGAGTAGCTCCACCATGCCAGATTGGTTACTTAGCATGTAATTCAGCTACTTATGCTATCATTAGCATACCCTGCCATTTACCTTTGATTTGTGGCTCTACACTAAGTGTACAGCCATTTAATGAATATGAAATAGCATGCTATTGTGTGTGCAGCATGCTGCATTGCCTATGCAGCAGCTGTATTTAGTGTGGCTGTTAATTAATCTGGCCCGTAGCAATTTTTAAAGTAACTTCAGGAAGAATGTAAGAAAAAGTGTTACTAGTTAAAAAACATAAGGAGGAAGCTGGAGGAAATAAATGGAAAGAAAGGAAGACGACTACAAATGAGTTACAATGGAAATGATTGCTTAACTAACAGAATGGACACACTCAACTGATTCAAGCATACATTAAGCATACTTATTTCTTACATGTACTTACTTTTTCATTACAGTAGAGCTGTCTAAGAATGCACATATTGTTATGAAATCTTGTACCTCAAGAACTGTTTACTTAAACATGGAAGGGTGTGCCTATCTATCCACCTATTTAAATATATATCTATAGCTATATATATATATATATATATATATATATATATATATATATATATATATATATATACACACACATATATATATATATATATATATATATATATATATATATATATATATATATATATATATGGGTCTAGGACTATTCACTGAAGGCACATTTCACTGAAACACATTTGACTGAAAGTTATATATGGCCTTTTCCCCACTGTTCTGTGACCCTGGAGTTAGTATATATAGTAAGGGGGGTGTGACCCCCCCACCTATTTTAAATATTTTGAACTATATACATGGATACTTGCAATTCCAATAAATTACTCTTTTCTGAATTTAATATATATCCAAAATATGTGGGGGCTACGCCTCCTACACCCCTCTTACTAGATATACTAACTTCAGGGTCACACAACAGTGGGAAAAAGGCCATATATAACTTTCAGTGAAATGTGTTTCAGTGAATTGAGTTTTCAATGAATTGAGCTTTTAGTGATTTGTGCACAGTCATTTGACTTCCAGTGAAATGTGCTTTCAGTGAATAGTCCTAGACCCATATATATATATATATATATATATATATATATATATATATATATATATACATATGTATGTATGTATACACCTATATATGTATATAGATAAATATACATATGTGTCTATGTGTCTCCTTGCAATGATACTTGCACATCAGAGTTATGATTTTTATTATTTTTAATGCTTGGTAACTGCTAAATATGAGCATGGAGGTAACTAGAAGTGAATTATACATATGACAATCAACAAAATAGAAAACATTTTTTTCCTGAGATATGAAAGATGATAGTTTGTGGCATAGTATCTGAATTTAAATCTATCAGAAATAAGACATTGTCCCAGTTTTTTTATAAGAACAGTTTAGAGATTGCTTTCAGGATTTTACCATGTTCTTTAATGCTAAAGGGTAAAAGTAAAGAATTATACATACAATTATGGCTTGTATATATTACTTAACAGGACAAACTAGGGGCTGGATTCCAAAAGAAAGTTGCATACAGCACAGCACACCAAAGGAAGGATTCAGTGCATCAGCAGTGAATGTGATTTCCTAATGTACACTAAAACAAACAAAGCAATTATCTATTCAGCATAGGTTAATTATGGAATCTGCACATGCCTGCTGGTTTCCATAATAGATTGGGAGCACCCAACACAACTTAAATGTGACAAAGTACTTCACAGATAACTTTCTAAAAGCACTTGGTGGAGGCATATGTGATGTATTGTAATGCCACTGTAGTCTACAGATTCATAGGGAATCCTGTGGTATCTACAAACTTTAGTTAAAAAAATGCAACTAGCAATTATTCCACTAGATGATTGTCACTGGTGAAGTGACATCCCAGACCCATGTGCAAAAAATGGGAAAAGGGGTTGTGGATGGATGAATGAATCAGCAACTGCATCTCAGAAGTCAGCCAGCTATGTACTAAACCAAATGACAGTTAAGGCTCCTCTCTGACCAGGAAATAATATATAGACACAGATTAGACAGAAAGCTAGTGAAGGCTGTGTGTAGGATGTGTATACCTCACACGCATGCACAAAGCCTCCTCTATTTGTGACCGACATTCAGAAGATAGGGTAATATACACATAGAATTTATACAGGGGGTCACATATTGACATGATAATATTAAAAGCATGAATTGCTCTCCTGTCGTTTACATTGTATAGATATGCAAAATAATTTGTTTCTTGTATATCACAGATAATCTGAATGAACACGAAAAACATGTTTGGGTATGTAATACATATGGGCTAGGACATCTACCATTCCATTATAGAATTTTATACAGATCATATATGCAGAGGTGGGATTTGAACTTGTGTCAGATATTATTGCAACAAGGGAAAAACACATAACCAATGTGCCACAAACTCAGTACTATAGCAATGGTGTTGCCACATCTAAACACAAATAGCAAGTATATCTTAAGAATATAGGATGCATCTCACATAGTATCGCAATCATAAAAAAATGTTAATACCATTATATGGTACATAACAATCATAGTGGAATTTATATAGAAACAGGGAAGAAAACATCAGTATATTAAAATGAACTGTTATGCAGCCTTAACTACATATCACCACAAGAAACAGCAAACATTCAAAGACATCCTAATGTTGCCTCTATCCCAATAAATATACTCATAACTATTACTATACAACTAAGCATCACAGAATATCTGCAAATCAGACACTGAACTTACGACGTAGGGGAAATCCCTGTAAGTGACTGGTTTCCATAAACATACCACAGACATTACTAGTCAGTCAGAAATAAACTACAGATATCTTTTCTGATTCCATCATATTTGTACCAGGAGTGTTTCCTTGTATACATACACCTGCATAATGTGAAAATCTCCTATCACCAATGGACATTTACTCTTCTGTATGGATATTGCTTAACTCTACCCTCTCCTTCATGTAACAGACAGACTGTAATGTAGACAATTTCAAAAACATATGCATGAACATGTATCATTTGATTTATACAGAAAAATGATAACGTAGGTATGTGATAATAACAATGTATTCCACCACAACAAAGCCAGTGGGTGACAGCTTCACTTTTCAAGCTATCTGTAAATTAACAATTAGAAACCACACAAAACTTTAAAGAAGCAAATCACACCATCAACCTAGTAAGAAATCAGGCCAGTCACACTGTGGGTGTGAAAGAAAACATTTAGTGAAAATAGACTGAGTGCTTTCATCAGGGTATAACTTACACTTCATCAGAATCGGATAAAAACTCATATACCTCAGTTTAAATTGCCCTCACATAAAATCATGTGTTCCATAAGAACCATTAAATATGTTCTTCCATTTAAAATTGTTTCATCTTAAAGACTTGGACACCAATTAAAACTCTTGAACATCTATAAAACCATTCCAAACACAGATAGGTGTAATTAATTATACATTAATGTATAAAAAAGTCAGTTCTTTTTCCAGAACAGTATAATTACAAAAACACACCATATTGCTTACACCAAATATGACCAAAGCATTAAAATAGTTGCAGTTGACAGACTTTCATTAAGACTGGGAGAAGTATACACATTCAGTTTGATCTGCCAAATACATTCTTTTGACTCAATTCAATCAGCCCAAGATACCTCCCCAAGGATCTTTTTCAACCGTATCTACCCTCCAAAAAAAAACATTCTGTGGGAAACTTAAAATATGCTTGAATAAAGCATTGTTCTTGTTCTTACTTTTTAAGTCATAAAAATGTTCATATATGTGGTCCTTGAATTTTCGCTGGGTCTTCCCCACATAACAACTACATTCCTAACATTGGGTGATATAAATCACACCCATAGAAATATACATGCAATGGAAAGTATTTTTACTACCCTTTTGTTGACCACAAAAGCATCCTTCTCCAATACATGCTTGCAATGGGAACAAAAAATGCATTTAAAAGTACCTATTTGTTTTGTTTGTTTGCATAATTCAGTGAGACACCCACACTAATCTCCAAATAGCTTTTGATAGATTTTCCCTTTCTAAAGACAATACAGGGCTCCTTTCCAAATTTATCAAGAGCATTGTCAAAACAAGAAAAACATTTTCCATTCTCTATTAAGAACCCCTATAATGTCAGAATGGTCTACAGTAAAAGTTGTAATGAAGGAATATGTATATCCATCATGTTCAGACTTGTTAATACAGATGTTATTCAATGAATATTCTCGTTCAATCCATAAAAGGTATCAGAATACCCTATTTTTTAATCTTACTAGCCACTTCATCATACATTTTTTGCATCAACCTAGTGGAATAACTTCTGGTATGAAACATAGGAGCCAATTTGCTACTTTGAGCCATAACATATTCATCCTCAGATACCATTCTGCCAAGCCTTACAAATTGTCCCTTAACAAGCCCTGTTTTCTGATGTTCAGTATGGCAGATCATATAGTATAAAAGGTTGTTTGAATAAGTGGGCTTTCTATAAATATTCCTAACAAATCTCTTTCTTTCCACATTTTTACTAATTTCACCATCAATGTAGCTGATTCTACAGGGGTTGCAGGTATATGTGAGCTTCAAAAAAGATGTTATACAGTTAAGATAGCTAATAAACACATGGATTTCATCTGTAGGTTTATTCCATGCAATAAATATGTAGTCCAAAAAACAGATATAGATACTCCGTGGAGGTGGGCAAAAACAATTCAGAAAATATTTTTGCTCCCATTGGAGAATGATGATATTTACAGACATGGGGCACATGTGACCCCCATAGCAACTCCCTTTGTATGGAGAAAATATTGCCCCTCAAAAAAAAAAAAAAAAAAAAAAAAAACAATTGTTTTTTAATACAATTTACATTATGGTATACAAAATGTTTATCTCATCATTGCTAAATTCAGTGGCTTCTACTAAAAATTTGTGAAACCACTCCAAACCAACATCATGTGGAATAACATTGAACAAATCTGCAACATCAATAGTTAAAAAGGGAACATCTTCAGTAAACTCTAAACTCCTAAGTTTTGCCAAAAACTCCAGTGAATCTCTACATAACTTGACAAATGAATCAAGACATTTCTTAAGCTTAACGTCAATATACCTGGCCAGGGGATGAATCTTGGATTTTGCTGGATTCATGGGAGGGTCTGCAGCACATTTATGTATCTTTGGAATCCCAAAGATTGAGGGCGCAGTAGGAAGTTTGGAACTGAGAAATAAAATAAGCTCAAAACTAATTTAACCCTAATCAAACAGATCCTGTATCACCCAATCAATTTTCTTTTAGGAATTTTTTATGCAGTTTATAGATGATTCCTCATAGAAGTCATCATCAGACAAAAAGACATTTATTTTGTTTACATAATTAGTGATTTTATGTGAGGGCAATTAAAACTGACGTATATGAGTTTTAAGTTGATTCTGATAAAGTATAAGTTATGCCCTGATGAAAACAATCAATCTATTTTCATTCAACATTTTTTTTCACACCCACTGTGTGGCCAGCCTGATTTCTTACCAGGTTGGTGGTGTGATTTGCCTCTTGTAAATCAGCAACACTATAAAGCGAGTCCAGATGGAGAGAAGATAGAATCAGAAAACAAAAGAGGGTAGTATTGCTGGAATTTAATTCATCCTTAAGTCTTGTTGAGTATCTCCATGAGGTAGATCCTGTTAAAACCTCACAAAGACAATACTAATGTATAGATTGTATTTTATATAGCATATATCATGGACATATGTAAGTTAAAAAATAAAATAGACAGCGGGGTACACAAATCCCAGGATAAAAATGTACCCGGTCCTGGTAGGTGCACTGGTGACTGGACTGGATAAAATGAAAGTGTAGAATCCTGAAGACATGCAAACATTCCTACAATGGGGTTAGGCCAGTTTCAGGGGGCAGATGGCCACCTGTTGTAAAAGGAAATAGTAGTCCACAAAAACACAAAAATTGATAGACAAAAAAAGAGCCTTAAAGAGTATGGACTATTGAGGATAAGAAAGAAATTGTGTATTGTTACTATTATGCAAAAGGCCAGAATTTTCAGATAGAAGATAGGAAAGAAAATACTTGCACAAGAAAAACTACCAAATGCTTCAAATTCAAATTTATGTTCAGTAATAAAACAGATTCATGAAACACATTTTACAGATCAAAACTATTTGGAAAGCGGCATGACTGAGGAAGTACAAAAATATAAAGAACAAAACCTAGAGATTTTGGAAAGGTTTAAAAAAGAAACATGGACAGGGGAAAGAAAGAGAGATCTGATATGGTGTAATATTTATGCAAATGAGAAAGCCAAACTAATCAATACAAATAAGCAGCTCCAGAGATATTTGAAGAGAAATACAGGCAAATGTGCCAGATATGGAAAATTTTACAACACAAAAAATAAAATCACAAAGGTAGAATGTACAACAAAGATTAGTAAAGAAAAAGTTAAACAAATTGAAGATGATGTTACGGAATACCTTTGAAGTGAAGGTTCAGTCTAGAAAGTCTAACACAAGTTATGTCATAGCATGGTAGAACAATGACTCCCAAAGGTAAGGAGAAATGGGTGGAGCAGGAGACATCTGAAGAAGAAATATGGACATGGGAAAAGAGATTTAATATGGTACAATGTTTATGTAAAGGAGACAGCAAAAGTAATCAATACCAAAAAAATGGAGCTGCTTCCAGATATGGACAATTTTACAACAGAAAAAAGGGGAAAACAGAAAAGATCATTAGTAATGGAGAACTTAAAGAAATAGAAATCAAAGTTATAGATTACCTGTGAAGTAAAGGATTTTATGTCGAAAATCCAACGCTGGTAATGTCACAGCATGGTGGAACATTGAGTCCCCAAATTAAGGAGAAACAGGTGGAATGGGAAGGGTCTGATCAGTTACCACATGAAGGTACTCTGGAGCCTTTAGTAGAAAACCAGTACAAAATGTTTAGTTGGAGTTGCACAGCAAGGGAAGGAACAAGAAATTGTGGTCACTCTGACACAGTCAGTGTTGTGAAGTGATAGACCAGTGAGTTCCCATGTGAAAGAGCAATGGGTGTCACAGGATGCAGCTGAAGAGAATATGTCACAGGAAAATTTTTTGGGACCTTCTTTAGAATGCCTGCAGGAAATGAGGAATAAACAATGTGCCTTCAGTTTTGAAGAAAAAGATCTGAGGGAAGAGCTGTTTGGTTTAATAGAGACAGATGGACGTATTAAGATGGATGAAAGAAATAGATTACATAAAGTCAATAAGACCCAAAATGTTAGAAGCCTGACAAAACAAATGAACATATCAAGAGTATTAACAGAAATGCATGTCATATAACTGAAGTGTCACTTATAGAAGAGTATAGAAGAAGGAACAGATCAACAAAAATTAGAAAGATAGATGTGATAAAAGCAATACAGTATTAAAACAGATCAGCATCTATCATACACTGTTGCAAGTAATAAACTAAAGATATCAGCACAGGCTCTAAAACATAGAAGATATGCAGATAAATATAAAGAAAATTACAAAATAAGCAATTCATTGATGATCCAAAAAAAGTTTTATACAGAATTGGGAAACAAAGCAAAAGGAACAGAAACACCAAAATAAAAAGAAAAAAAAAACACATTTTGGAGAAATATCTATGAAGACACCTTGGAATATAATAAAGATGCTAAATGGATAGAAAAAGTTAAAGAAACAGTAAGAAGATCAAATGTACAGGATATAAAATGGGATGAAGTAATGGCCAGAGAAATTGAAAAAAATTAAGAAAGGCTCCTAACTGGAAATCCCCAGGCCCAGATACAGTACCTAACTTCTGGCTAAAAGTATTAACATCTTCACACGAAGATTTAGCTCTGAGTAAGAACTACCTATATGCACAGCCCAAAAAGACAATGGCCTGGTTAACAACAAGAAAATCGATACTCCTTCTTACAAGTGAACCTGCAAGCTTTTCTAAAAACTGTGCTCATTCTTGTATTCATTGTATTCAATTTTATAATGCAGACTGTTCATTTCTTATAATGTGGAGCTTTTCTCCCAGGACCTCCACTGAAAATGGGTTCTCTTGGCCAGTGAAATTTCCTGTTAAACAAAATGCAAATAAGGAAAGAAAGAAATAAAATATGTTGTCCGATGATGTATTAGCTATATATTAGAACTGATGCTGACAGAGTTTGTAGTCATTTAGAAGAAAACTCAGTCATGGCAACTGGACAAAAGGGTAACAAAAGAAAGTCATGTAGAACAAATGGATCATTTGTTGTAAAATAAAGTCATAATGGAGAACTGTAAACAAGGGGAAGAATCTACATATGGCGTAGATCACAAAAAGCATTTCACAGCATCCCACATTCATGGATAAAGGAGTGCTTACAAATGTATAAGATACACCCTACAATCAACAATTACATTACAAAGATCATGAAACAGTGGCAAACCACTTTACAGCTAAGTGAGAATACAGGACAAATTTGTAGGTTCATTGGTTCATAGGTTGGTACTAGGCTATCAGCCCTAGGGCCTATACAAGCCAAGCCATAACAATTCCCTGGCTATTTCTTCCCATACTAGTTACTTCCCTGGACCCCTGTCTAGCAGGGTGACTGACATGATCCCCGGGGTGAATTTCCTTGCTCCCATCCAATCGTCCAGGTTCCTTTTGAAGAGGGCAAAATAGGCACTCTGCTTGACATGTATGGGCAATCTATTCCAGAGTCTGGGCAGTCTCTGGGTCAGGAACCTATCCCTCCAGCATGTTTTGTTTATTGTGATGACAAGGTTTAAAACCCTGGAGCGTGTGGCTCTGAGGGATTGGGATTTCTTTAAGTGTAGCATGTCCAACAGCTCTGGGTTTGACATGGCCTTGTATGTTAAGCAGAGATCGCCTCTGAGTAGACGATATGTGACAGAGTATAGCTGGAGTTTTTTAAGGTGGTCAGCATAGGGCATCTGCTTTAGGCCTGTGATTCTTTTAGTGAGGTATTTCTGTGGCCTTTCCAGTTGTTGCAGATGTCTTGAGAAGTACATACCAAATGTAAGAGATTCAAAATTATCTGTGAAAGCTAAATGCTACCTCTGAGTTATAGATTTTCTGGATTTTTTTTGTCTTGTACTTCATGCTACCCGTTACCATTTTTTTGTTCTATTGAGTTGATGGGAGAAGTTTCAACTGGCCTTTTTCACTTTTTCCTCTTACTTTTGGTTCCTTTACTATTTCTGCACATATGTAGTACATCACACTGGTTCAAATGTTTAGGTATGCTTCCACTTTCCCAGTTGTGTAAAGATTATACATTCTCTCCTTGTGTCAAACACAACAGCAAAATGCATCTTAGCTATACAAAGTAGCCTAAGTCATTGGCCTTTGTTATTAAAGGTGTTACTCCAGTCTGGAATGATTCTAAACAGCTGAATGAAAGTTTAATCTAGTTCCCTACTTCTCTAGACTTTTTAAATATTGCTTTTCTTTCTATATAAGTATCTATCTATTTATCTAAGAATTTTGTAATGAAATGCATACAAAGATTATATATGCCAACTTTGCTCTTAATTTTTTGTGCCCTTCCTATTACTAAGGGACCACTCATGCCTAGTAAAGATTGAAACTCCTTTCTAATAACGAGAATTGAATTCACACTTTTTGTCTTTTCAAGGATGTCTATAACTGTTATAATGGTATGCTGGGCTCAGGTTTCCATATTATCTTATATTACATTCAACTCTTTGGGACCACACGTGCATATACTCAAGTCCTTATAATGATATTGTTCAGCTGATCTGCAAGTTCTATTTTTTTGAACTTGGATTGTTTCTTGCAACTGCTGCAGCAATACTCATGTTCATAAAAGGCTGCTTTTATTTAATTGAGATCCACAATAGCTATTTGCATAAGTGAGGGCAACACCACTACTGCAGCTCGTATTGCTTTAAGGTAATCTGATGTGTTGTTTGCTTCTTCTGACATTTTTCTTGTGCAAAGAGGTGGTCTTTCTTGTAAACAATGTTTTTTTAACAAAACCATATTTTAATCAGGCGTTCTATTTGTTTGAAAAAACATCATGCCTTGAAGGTATTATGATGTCGTTGATAATGTTTTATAGCCTGGGTTGGGAAGAGTTGACATCTAAGATGCATTTCCCATCTGTTTGCTCATGCCTGCACCCAACAAAATACCAGGTTACTTTTTCATTTAAACTTAACAACTTCCATCATTTTAAAGTCCACTAGCATTGCTAATTATCAAGCAAATTTACAATCTAAACAACTCAGTCAGTTTTCACTTCTTACATGCATTAGCCTCCTTAATCTGTGCTTTATCCTTTTGTGATCATTTTCCAGCTTTTCATAATTAATCTTTTTCTGTTGCTTGGCCTGTTTAAGAGTGTATATTCAGGCATTTTATTATATGTTCCTCATGTGTTAAAAATTGCAAGGTCATCATGACTGATGAGGTTTTGATAAATCTTTCCTTATGTCAAATCCAGACAGATGATAATCAAATATTGACTTATGTTCATTAAACAAGCATTTCAGTAATACTTGTCAAATCTTCCATCTCGTTCATCCCACACAAGGAAGTGCATGATATTTTTCCACCAGATATTATGTTTTTTTCATAAATCCACATAACATATTTATAATGTATGTTTTGTGTATGTATATATATATATATATATATATATATATATATATATATATATATATATATATATATATATATATCTTATTTCCATTTCTTTTAGGAATATTCAGAGTTATCCTTTTGATTCAACCTCTCAATATATAGTTGGGAAAATAATGAATTTTGTACAACTTCTTAGCCTCTCTGTCACTGTCTTTCTAATCAGTTCGTTAAAGCTGGAAGATATGTTCTACTTAAAATATTCTTTAAATAATTGTCCAACTACATCAGTCCATGAATGCTTAAAACCTTCCCTGCTCATCCATAATAATCAAAGTAATCAAAGTTTCTTAAATTTCTTGCACCCAAAACATCTTTTACATGTACACCTAAGTTTCTGTATCCCCTTCAATTAATTTAAAACTTTTAATCCAGATAGAGAATGGTTAACTATCTATCAGTGCTTACTTGTTGATAAACCACAAATCATGCCTTAAATAGAGTACAGGAAATGAACCTGGAAGTTACAGAGCTTTGTGAGAATTCTATTTATGGGTTTTATTTACCCTTATTTTTTATTCTTAGGCCAGTATCAGTTGTCACTAAAGGATATTTATATGTAATTTTAATAAATCTAAAGTTGTTTGATCACCAGTCATTATACTGCTTGTATCTACAGTTTGCAAAGTATAACATATCTAACGTTGCTGTTAAATATTCAAAGTGTCAACTTCATCATCTGGTAGATGAAAATAAATAACTCTCAGGGAAGTTACAGATTTTTTTACTTCACTTGTTCCCCCCTCATTCTTAACACAATCTGCATTTGAATTTTTAGTCTGCATCTCACCAAGTTTGATTTTCTCGTGTTTTATTGGCAGATCTTGTGCTGACTTTTATTAAGGCATATGTTAATCTGGCATGGCATATATTTATGCCATTATAAATATGTCATCTGTTTAGTTGATATCTGAATATAGCATATTTGTGCTTGTAATATCCCACCCTCTTTCAGATTCTTGAATAAGTTACCATTGTAAATCATTACTAACAAGGAAACTAGTTAGCACCTTTCTGAGAAGTTCTTAATTCACTCAGATTCCGTTGTTAACTTTCCATGCCTGGAAATCTTAACAATACACTTACTAGACTCAACAGAAATTTTGTCATATTACATTATCAAATGTGGCTTCTAAATCCAGGAATAACAAATGCAATGCCAATTTTCTGACAGGGGTGTATTTGTTAAGTCACATGCTGTAATAGTAGATGGACATCTGATATTGTAAATTCAGCATGGTAGACAGGGAGTTGCTCTAACTGATCATAAAGTCCTGGAAAAAAAGAATGAAAACGTCTTAAGGGGTTTATCCACCAGTGTTATTGAACAAAGCATCTTTGTATTTGCATGATACTACAGTTACATGATATTAAGACAATTCTTTGTCTCATGATTGTTTTAAATTCTTTCTAAACTTTCTAAGTACCTAATAAACTTTGCTCACTTCAGGAGATTATACACTTACACCATCTTGCTTATTCCAGAGACTGCAGCTTTCCTTTTTCCTCAGTTTTCTCATTCGATTTTCTGATACCTGGGAAAAAAATATTCCAAATCAATGTTCAGTTGTACTTGTCAAAGACATGTTGTTCATGGCTGGAGTTTTAACAAGAAAAACACAACAAAAGAATGTTTTCCACCTGTCTCACTATATATATATATATATATATATATATCCCTCCACTTTCTAAAACTTTACTAAACAAGATTATATAGATCTTGTAACATCTTCTTCCTCATTATTTCTCAGAACACCCAGTATTCAGGATCATCTGAATTCAGTCTGTTTTATTTTTATTTTTTATATTTTAATAATTGATGGTATAAATCTATTATTATCTCATAGATATTTCCCTCAGTGCTATCAGTATTGCTCTGGTTCTGGTGTAATTTATCCCTGTATCTGCTCCTAATCTAATATCCCTCGCTCTAACTCTCTTCTCTCACAACCGTACTTCCAATGTTGCATTCTAATTATTAATAAAGATGACCACTCTGTCATTTAAAATCTATTCTCACCTTATAGCAGGATATCAGATATGTTGATACCACACAATAAGCTCTAGGAGTCCCTCCCATGGTTTTCTGGCAAATTAGTGGCAAATCTTTGAAAACTGAAGTTAGAAAGTAATGACAGACATTTGAGTTTCAGACTTCGCACCCTTCAGAAAATTCATGCCAGTGCAAAACCTGTTATTCTATCAACATTCTGAGTTTGGAAGAGCAATATTTAAAAATTGTTCCCATTTTTGGGACTTTATCCCACTTTATTTATTGCTTTGTCCAAATTTCTTGCTGGTAATGAGTAATAAAGGTTTCTGGAGTAGCCCAGATTGCTGCTGCACATATTTCATCTATGGAAGCCTTACAGCAGACAGGCGGCCATGGTGGTGCAGCGGTTAGCGTTGCCGCCTCACAGCAAGAGGTTCTCTGGTTTGATCCTCAGCTGGGGTGCCATCTGTCTGGAGCTTGCATGTCCTTCCTGTCTTCACATGGGTTTCCTCCAGGTGCTCCGGTTTCCTCCCACATCCCAAAGACATGCTGTAGGTGGATTGGATACTCTAAATTGGCCCTAGGTGTGAGTGTGTGCATGTGTGTGCCTTCTGTGGAAGGTTGGGTGCCTAGCTGGCAACTTGATACTGAAAAACTTCACTGCCAATCATGAGCAGGCAGGTGATCCACTGTGGCGACCCCTAACTGGGAAAAGCCGGAAGAAGAAGCCTTACAGCAGACATGGCTATTGCTGTAATGGAGTACGCCTCTCACTGGCACTGGTAACTTGAGATTCTTTTTATTGTATATGAAAGTAATACAGTCTCTTAGCCATTTTGACAAGGTAACTTTTGAAACAGATTTTCACAGAGATTGACCAGAAAAAGATATAAATAATTGGTCTGATTTTCTAGATTCTTTATTTCTGCTGAGGTAGAAATGTAATTGTCTGTGAACATCCAGCAAATGTAAGTAATATCTACATATATATGGAAAAATTAGGAAAGAGAATAGGTAAGTCAATGATTTGATTAATATTAGTTTCTGAGATTACCTTGGAGAGAAAGGATGGGTCAGTTCTTAGTGAAACCCTATCCTTATGAAAAACCAAATAAGGGGGTTTTGAAGATAATACTTCTGGAGGAAGTAATAAAGTAGCTATCAAAAAATATTTTTCCATGAACAAAACTTTAAGTGACATGTAGCTGCCAGTTCAAAGGGAGGAAGCACTAAAGATTGCAAAACCAAGGTGAGATCCCAAGGAACTAGAGGGTCTTTAAAAGGAGGTTTCAGTCACAAAGCCCCTTTCATAAATTCTTTACATAATCTATGTGAAATCACTGAATGGTCTTCAAATCTATTGTGAAAATTGGAAATAGCAGCTAGTTGGATCTTGATAGTGGAAGCAGAAGCTCCTTGGTCAAAAGCATAGCTAGAAACTCCAAAACTTTTAACCGGTGCAGAAAGGGGGTTAAGGCCATTATTTTATGCCTGAACAGAAAATCCTTTCCACTTGCTTACGTACAGTTTCCTGGTAGAAGGTCTATGGGAAGCCAGTAGAATTTTTTGGACTGGAGAAAATACATTTTTCTGCCTGGCAACTAGTGGAATTGGAGGAGCCAAGCTGTAAGTTTGAGTTTCTGGATATGGGGGTGCACCAGTCCTTGTGGATGAGACAGAAGATCAGGAACTGGGTCCAGAATCCATGGGTGGTGAACTGGATGAGGCCACAGAAAGGGGCACCAGATCTGTTGAGGCCAGAGGGGCACAATTAGGATTGTCTTGCTTCTCAACCTATTGACTTTCTTTAAGAAGAGAGGAATCAGAGGGAAGGGGGGAAAGGCATAGAGAAGATCTGGGGGTCAATTGTGAAGGACAGCATCTCTCAAGGACTCCACTCAAGGGGGAATTAGGGCAAAATAGCTGCTGTACTTGTTGTTTTCAGGTGATGCAAAGAGGTCACAGCAAGACTGGCCCCAGCAATGAAAAATCTCCTTTGCCACTCTAGTATTAAGAGACCACTTGTGAGGCAGGAGAATGCATCTACTCAGTCTGTCTGCTATCATGCTTAAGCTTCCCAGGATGTGAGTTGCTATGAGGCCTTCTCAAGATAAGGGGTAAGATTTGGTTCTTCCCTGTTTGTTGATGTACCAGACTACTGACATGTTGTCTGGCTGAACTGCAATCATTCCTAGAGGGAGGACAGATTGGAAGGCTTGCAATGCTAAGAGCACTGCCCTCAGTTCCAGAACATTGATATTCAGGTTGACCTCTATGTGGGACCAAGTGCCTCAGATTGTTGTTCCCAGGTAAACAGCTCAGTAGTGCAGTGGTTAATGTTGTTGCCTCACAGTAAGAGATTCCCTGGTTCAATTCTCAGCTGCGGTGCCTTCTGTGTGGAGTCTGCATGTCCCCCCTGTGTTCATGTGGGTTTCCTCTGGGGTGCTCCAGTTTTTTCCGATCTTACAAAGACATTTGTCAGGAGCATTTCTCCCTGGGCATCTGCTGAAAATTGGCTTGTTCCAAGTCAGAATTTTCTGGTAAACAAATGTTAAATAAAAAATGTCCCCCCACCCCACCTGGGAGGCATCCGTGGTCACTATGGGCTTGGGTTGAGGTGGGACAAAGGGGCAGCCTAAAAGAACTTCCTCGGATTCTGTATACCAGGATAGGTCCTTCTTGCAAAGACTGTTGATTAAAATTGGGTACGTCATTGGATGGGTTAGGATGGACAATTGGGATGCTAGAACCCATTGTAGTTGCCACATGTGAAATCTTGCTAGTTGAATTAAGGTGATGGTCGCTGCCATCGAACCCAAAGCTCAAAGGACTAGAAGTGCAGGAGCATTGTCTTTGGAAAGAATAGCCTGTATTTGGGATTTTACTTTCTGTAGCCTGTGAATAGGAAGGCAAGCTATACAAGAGATGGTATTCAGGCAAGCAACTATGAACTCTAGATCTTGAGTGGGACTTAGGTGAGATTTTGAGTGATTCATGGTAATGCCCAGATTAGTGAACAGGTGTAGGATGAAATCTGGTGCTTGAAGTAGTAGATGCCTGGTGGGAGCAGTGATGAGCCAGTCTTCTAGATAAGGAAACACCCAGAATCCATGCAGTCTCAAATGAGCTGCTACTGCTGCCAGACATTTGATGAAAGCCCTGAGGACTGTGGTGACACCAAAGGCCAGCACTCTGAACTGGAAATGACTGGCTCACAGCCCAAAACAGGGAAACCCTCTGGAGCATCTGTCTATTTTTATGTGGTAATATACATCCTGAAGGTCTATAGAGCACATCCAATTGTTTCCTCTAGAAAGGGAAGTATAGACTGAAGATGACCATCCAGAATTTCACTTGTTGAAAAAACTTGTGCAGAATGCTGAGATCTAATATTGAACTCAAGTCCCGTGTCTTTTTTGGCACTAAAAGAATCCTGAGTAAAATCTAGATCCTATCTGGTAAGGTGGGACTTCTTTTTTTCTAGCAGCTTTTGAATCTCTAGGGCTGCTTGGTCCTTTGATTGGGTGGAACATCGAGTAGTTTTCATTTTGATTTTGGAAAAAGAGTGAAGGGAATATGGTAAATTCTGGCAATGAATTTGGTGGAAGACCTGTAAATTTTTGTTTTGATGTTGGAAAGAGAGTGAAGGGAATATGGAAACTTCTGGCAACTAGCCTTTTCACACAGGCATCTGTAGTTATTTGTCACCAGGCTCCTGAGTGCAATGAAAATCTTCCCCCAACTGCTTCAACAGATAAGCAATGAGGCCCCCTTTTCAAGAGTGCTGATAAGATTGTCCAAAGAAAGAATCTCTGGAACCATGATTTTGTGGGCCACCTCTGCTGTGGGGTCAGTGTCTTCCACTGGAGCTCTCCCCTCTACCCCAAGGGGAGCCACCACCACATGTGTCCTGAAAAGGCCCCTGGGATTTTCTTAACCACATATTGCTGCTCCTCTGATTCCTAGAGTAGGACCATTGAGGAGTAAAAAAAAATGTATTCCCACTGCAGATAGGGTCTTTTCATCTTTCTCACACCTGGCTAGAGTTTCCTTGAGTTTTGGGCCGAATAAGGAAGATCAGTCAAAAGGAGCATTGATGAAGGAAGACTTAAATGGCTCTGCAAACTCACACAAGTGCATCCAGGTATGATACCTAATGGCAACACCTGAACCCACAGCCCTGGTCAACCCTTCAGCTGCATGAGCAATGAGCCTCAAGGACGAATTGGAAATAGACTCTAGGATAGCTAGCTGGGAGGCCACTTTATCCTGAACCTCATCAGACACAGCTCCTGCTAGGGTATCTGATAACTCCTTGATCAGGTCCCTTTGGAGCCTAGTGAAATGTGCCATAAAGTTCAAAGACCTTAACATGAAGGATGATGAAACATAGACCAACTTTCTGAATCTGTCCATCACCCTGAACTCTCGATTAGGGGGATGAACAGTGGAACTCTCTTCAGCTAGTTCCTTTTTGCTGGTCACTGCCACCACCATAGCATCTATTGATAACCCTTTTCCCCAGTTCTGGTGGTCATCTGAAGCAGATAGAATTTTGTCAAGTCTCCAAGGAATTGGCTCTATGGAATCAGGAGCCTTCCAAACCCACTGTGCAATCAATTTAATAAGCTCATCAGCAGGAGGGGTCACCCACGAAACAGATGGGTGAGCAGCAAAAGCCAGCAAGTACACTTACTCCTCAGAGGTAAGGTCTTTGGTCTTCCAGTCACCCCTCTGTATTAGAATCACTAGAATGTCTCAGAAAGAGATGTCTTCCAGGGCTGACTGGGGGACCCTCCCCATCACTGAAGTCTATGTGTTCTGTGACTGATTCCTCTGGGGAATTAAAGTGTTTCCTCTTTCACTTCTTCTTCTGGAGTGGCTCCCCAATGGAAATTTCTGAGGAGGACTTGGAAAAACAGGAGCCTTATGCAGGGGAATCTTGCAGGTTTAGCACCCGCTGTCCAGATGTGGAGGTTGGTAGAAGCTCTGGGCAAGAAGGAGTCTTGGAATAAAACTCTGTCACAGAAGGGGCCAGCTAACAGCCTGCAGAGGCCAGTGTTCTCTCCATAACCTGGAAGGCAGGGCCCCCTGAAGAAGGATGGGAGCTCGGAACTGAGAAGGACAACCTCAGAACTGAGGTCACACCCAGCCCCCAGACCCCCACCTCCTAAGTAGGAGCCATAGAACAACCTGCATCTGCAGAGGTTCCAAAAGTCAAGGATGACTCCAAATAAAAAACTGGAGCTGATCTGAAACTCTCTGACCTGACAGCAGAGCTATGGCCCTGGGAGTCCATCAATTCCGAATAAACCAAAGAAGTCAAGGGAGATCCTGGAACTGAAAGGAAAAGGTTGTCAGCATCAGAGCAGTTGGAACAAGGGAGATCAGAGTCAGGGACTCTAAGCCCTCAGAGGAGGTTAGAGGAGGAAAATTTGGTGGAGTCCTGTGAAAAAACTCCAGAAGGGATAGTGGTCTGGGAAGAGACAGATAGACCCCTGGCCACTAGAATTTGATCGACTAGTCTCACTAGATCAACATTGGTAAGACTCTGGGAGGATCTGACAGATAGACCTGATTGGATTCTGGTCTTTCATGGAAAGGGCTAGGGAGCTGTCGCAAAAAAGGGGTCAATAGAAGAAGAATACCTTGTCTCAGACATGTTGACAGTTACCCAACAAAAACGAGTTGGCAACAGGTGGACACACACACACACACACACACACACACACACACACACACACACACACACACACACACAAAGGGAGAGAACTACCAATAATGGTAGACTAAGTTACCAAAGGAGGTAGAAAGAGAGGTACAAATACTACCAACAATGATATTTAAAAATTACTGACTGGTAAGAAAACACACTTACTTGACAGAAAAGTGGGTAGAAAGGATAACGAATAAAAAAAAAAAAAAATATATATATATATATATATATATATATATATATATATGTGTGTGTGTGCATATATATATATATATATATATATATATATATATATATAATTTCACTTAGCTGTGAGAAAATGTCAGATGTACCTTGTGACAATAGCAGCAAATGAGATCTGTGGGAATATGGACAGGGGTATTGTGGGTAGAGTCTTAGCTCACGAGTCTTTGGCTGGCATGAGCTATGTAATGGCCGAGTCAGTTCTGAGGGTCTGAACCGACTCCCAAAGGTAAAAGATAAAGATTGACAACATCAGATTATTTTTTCTTCCTTTTACGTTTCTGCTTTCCTTTTTCATCATTAACTTACTCTATGTTAAATATCAGGATCATGTTGGTAATGGTAAATAGTTCTATAGTTCATTAGTTTTTGTAGTTGTGTAGCATAATAACTATGTTAACAATGAAAAGTCATTAAAATTAAATTGTCTATATTTTGTAACTATTCTTTACATAAGATGGCATGGAATGGAATTGTTTGCCTGTGAAGTGATTATATATACATTAGGTAGACACAACCCAATTTAGCTAAAGTTTGACTGCAGTGCAGTAAACAAGTAATAATTGTTATCATTTTTCTGTTTAAATACTTAATTCAAATAATAAGAGGAAATAAATACAATTATGGTTCACTGAAAGACAAAATAAGGGATAGGGTCATGTGCTGCAGTGTATAACATAGAATGCCAGGAGCCTAGCCAAATGTATGACATGTAAACCAGCTTTAAATGAACTCAACAAAAATGATTGCAGCTAATGTTAGTACAGAATACTGACATTAAAGCTGAGTGTAAAACCAGTAGTGAAAGGGTTAAATGACTGGGCCACATATAGCAGGACCAGTTCTACTACATATGGGGTGATTACCTATTATACAAATCTTTAAAATATACAAACTGGGATGTGTGAAAGGATAGCTAAGCAAGCTGGGTAAGGTTATTGACAGGAAAGGGAACTTTTTGTTTCAAATGAGGATACCCATAACATTTACAACATTTCTGAGGAATTTTACTAAGTTTCTAATGGGGGGTCAATTTTGCCAATGTTGCAATGAAGTATAGGATTCTGAAAGGTAACATTCACCTAAATATAGGTGGTAATACATTGAACAGTGGTACAGAGAAGTTGAGCTTTAAATATTTCTACATCCGTATGAATTAGTTTACAGGTACATGGTTTGTAAAATAAGAAGTGTCAGTAGATAAAACATTTGGTTAATTTCCACTGTCTTAACCCCACATGTGACACCATATAACAACCAAAGACAAATTTAACCTTTTTGGTGGAACACATGCTTAAGGAAAAAAAAAGATAGTTAGAAAATTTAAAAAGTAGTATGCTTTGGAAGTTTTCCTAATAAAATGCGTAAACAATTTAAGCAGAGTTTAAACGAGTAAAGATATTTGGCAGGTGTCGTCAATAAAAGAAATTTTATTTAGGTATATTTATATGCTGATTAACACTTTTATCCTATATCATCCATTGTTCACCATGGGTGGAAGTTAATACCTCAGCCACAGGTAACTGCAGATTTATTCAATCAACACTTTAATGTCATGATGGATTATTTTACTATGCGGAGATGGCATAGTGAAATGTTTTTATTCTGGTGATAAGCATATGCCCAACTTTAACTCTAATTATAACACAGCAAGTTTTAAGTAAAGTGAGGATCAGTACATTGATGGGACCTGATAAATTCCCAGGACTTTTAATAGTAAAAATATGAAAAACATTGACCTATATTGCATAACATTTCAATGCACTGTTATTACAAGTTATATTTCCTGAGTTTTGAAAAATATCTTCTGTGACTCTTATTTTAAAGAAGGGAGACAAGTTAAATGTTAAAAACGACAGACCCATTAGTTTAACCTCTTTATTAGGCAAGAGCTTTATTCAACTTCTCTTAGACCTTGTAAACAGCAAAACAAAGCAGATCTAGTTCAACACAGGTTTTGCCTGAGCAGCACTAACAAATCTTAATAGAATTCTATGACAAGGTCACACCAGCTTTCATCTAGGGCTTATCTGTAGGAATTGTATTTTTGGATCTTGCCAAGGCATTTGATAACTTGTCTCATCTTGCAATATATCTAATGCCTTGGCTGGATATGACTATAACCTTATATGATTAATCACATTCTGAATTTGTTAACTGCATGAAGATAATTTGCTACTGTTATAAGAAACAGTCAGGGTACTTATCTATAGGGCATGAGGTATCAAAGGGGTCATTTTTATGTCAATACCTTTTAATCTGGCATACTCCACTAGTCCTGTGAGCAATGTTTTCTGGCCTAATAAATATGCTAACAATTGCAGAACTGGCTTCAGTGTATCATCAGATACACATTTCAGTGACATAAATAAATTTCTAAATAATTTATTAACATGGACAAATAATAATGGACTCACATTTACCACTGACAATTGTTAAGTCCTTTATTTTGGAAAGACTGTTAGAAAACACAATTTGCTATACTAATGTATATCATCAGTTACAAATGAATATAAAGACATGGGAATTATAGTTGATAATATACTTTCTTTTCAAAGTCACTTACATGTCATCAGAAATTAGATCACTGTCATTGAGAGATGAGAAAAAGATGGATGAATTATAAAAATCCTTTTTAAGACCTATATTGGAGTAGGATATGATATTCTATTTGTATTATAAGAGTGAATTACAGAAATTGTAGTCTGTTAAAAAAATCATCAAGTGTTTAGCATCTGTAAAAGATCTACCTTATAACAGAAGGTGCAGTTATGTGAACATATTTACCATGCATTGGATATATTTCAGAGAGAAGGCAATCATGGCTTACAAACCCTTTATTGATGATTTTCTTAAGGTATTACTAAATCTTTAAAGTTATGATAACTCTTTGACTCACAAGCATAGGGGTATTAATTTCCAAATTAATGTTTGTAAACGCACCTTAGGTAGTAAATATATCACTCATGTTATGCCAAGATTAGGGAATTGGCTATTGCGTGCTGTTTGAATGGCTAAACATTTAATTGAGTTCAAATCATAGCTGAACTCAAGGATAGAAAAACATGTTCTTGACCTCATTTTACTGAGTCAGTTTTCTTTGAATGGCCACTAGGCCAAAAGACACTGTTGTATAATGAAACCTATGTGACAGGTACAAAATCACAGTCCAAGTGCACTGTCTAATAACTGTGCAATACTGCTAACATTAAATGGATCCTGTGGGTACAGAAGAAGTAGGAATGGAGATTGGACCCATTGTTACTTAAAAGGGAAGAGACAGCAGGAGAATTTAGACTTTGTATTAAAGAATTATAGCACCAATAGGAATATAATGAGATATCGTTAAGTTCTTATTGAAAATTCATCAAGTTAAATTCAAACTACTTGGCATATAAATTACATAAAGAGCAAAATGAAAAATAGATCATAACCTGAAAACATGAGTTAATATAAAAAAAAGAGTAAGAATCAAGTAAAAAATAGCCGCTATAGTTAGTGTCTCGATAATAACAGTAAGGTTTGTTAGTTAAAAAATGGCAAGACACCTTGGCAGAACAACAGTCACTATTCCTGTTTCAGTTTTTTACTTACAGTTAGTGGAAAGCGAATTGGAATAAACGCCTCAAATAATTGATGGTAACCATCCAAATTGATAGCCAAAAGCAAGTTTGTGTTGGACAATAACTGTCTGTTAAGATAGCAGCTGTTAGAGTTTAACGCCTTCTGCAAACAGTTTACTGTAAAATAGTCAGCGAAACACACCGGCTGTTTAGATCCCAGTCAATTTTTGAGTTAACAGGTCGGTTTTCACCTCACCAAACAGAAAATTGTTCCACAGTTAAACAACACAAGCTATTATGTGTTGAAGTTCGGTCTTCACCTCATTACAAATGGAGACAGTTGTCCAAAATGCACTTTTAAAAGGACCAGAGCGATATAATCTTGTAAATACGAACACTTTATTGACAAAAAACTGGCAAGCGCTTTCACCTTGTAGGCTTCCTCAGGCCAAACACATCACAGAGCTTTGACATATATATATATATATATACTTTAGGTCTGTGTGACATCACTTCCCTTGTGCTTGACTCACATTCAAATATTTAAAGCAACACTAACTTTATAAAAAAATGTGTATAAAATGCAGAGTATAATGTTGGTCGACTATGATCAGCTCAACATATACTACTTAAAATCAATTGTATAATAATAATAAAGAAAAATATAAATATGAATGTCATACTTTTATTCTAAATTTGAACACTCTCTGCTATGCTAAGATGGATTATTTAAGATGACATTGAGTAAGCATTTTTTTTAAAGATAAAACCTTATAAAACAAAATAAAAGCCTACTGTTAAACTTGTACCAAGTAGGAGTAGCTGTGCCAAGCAAACAATCTCAAGCTTATAAAACCAAACAATGTTAATGGATAGATGACTAAAATACTTCTCTAGTCATAACATGTCGGTACAAACCCTGCACTCAGTTGCATTTTAAGAAATATAAAGCTTAAAAATATCAGGACTAACATTAAACACTTCTGTCGAACATGTGTTAAATACCCAAGTTCAAATAAAGGCACTTCAGTTGAGTGTATATTTGATACCCAGATACAAGTGATTGCACTTAATTGTGCTTCTGATGAGAAAAAACAAATATAGTTCGCTGGGAATAGCTTATCAAAGCAATGCCTAGATTCTAGGTTATATCTCAAAAATAAAGTGATACAGCTTTCTTTAAAACTAATATAGCAGCATTAATCGCTTTTATGTTAGATGCACAAATTCAAGTAAAAGTATACACATATAATTCAAAATGTCATACAAATATCTGAAGACTAAATTGTAGACATGACCAGCTAATCTCTGTTGAACATATATTATATGGTAAATAATGTAGGTTCGCTGGATCAACATAAAATGAACCTTGTAACCTCAGCGTCAATATGATTAGACCAAGTGCAAAATATGAGGTGTTGTGTCTTTTGTTGCTAATAACAAGACACAACTTCAAGATTACATTTTCCATGCACAACAGCCCTACTGTTATTGAGGCTAGCTTTTTAACATCAACCAGCCTCTAATTAAATCCACAATTTCAAGTATAGACTTTTAAATATACTTTTAAGTATTATGAAAAGCTAAAAGACAAACGTAAATGGTTGCTCACATTCTAGTACATTTTATATTATAAAAGATATAAAGCCATATGATCTGTATAAGCTGCTTAACTCATCAAGTACCATTTACTACTTCCTAAGGTCTTTGCCTTTCAGTATTGGTTTAATAGGAATCCTGTCATTTAAACCAGGTTCATGATCAGCTCTTAGTCTAATGATCCACTTAGTTTCATTTTGTTCTGTTCTGTTGCAAATATCCCCCCTTCTAATGGTGGGATGATTAACTTGCATGACTAGAAATTTAAATTTGTGATTGGTGATGTATCAATAACATGTCTAGATAGTGCATTTATATCATACTTTATCCTGATATTATACATATGTTCTCTGATTCTGTCTCTTAGCCGCCTGTCAGTCTTGCCCACATAAAATGCTGGGCAGGAACTGCAGGTGGCAAGATATACTACATGCTGAGTGTTACAGTTAGCTACTGGATAAAACTTAAAACACTGTAATGTAAGGGGGTGTATGAACATTGCTTTGCTGTCTATTAAATCACAATAGTTACATTTCCTGCAAGTTTGAGTACTGCCTACCTTGGTATTTGATTTAGTAATAGGCTGTATTCTAGAAGAACTACATAACACCTTGTGTAAATTAAGTTTGTTCTTGTATATGAAGCTAGGGCTTCACCTACAAATTCATTAATTCTAGGATCAACTTTCAGTATATCCCAATACTTAGAATAGGCTCTTTTTATGTTGTATACATCTTGTGTGTAATCGATACAGATTTTCATCTTTTCATCATATAGAGTTTTACTATTAGATGCATCATACATTTCATATGAACTAGATGCAAAATAAGGTGAAGCACTATCTTTCCTTAAACCATCTACTTCTAAGAATTTTGGACTAATTTCTGATGGTGTGTATACCCTGTTAAGTAATTGTTGTTTGAGGTTATGTAACTCTGACTTATATCCTGTTTCTGTTGAATTTAATCGAGAAGCTCTCATTGCTTGTCCCTTAATGATGTTCTTAAACACAAAGCTAGGGTGCATACTAGATCTATGCAATAATGAGTTTCTGTAACAGGCTTTTCTAAAAACACCAGTATTCAAGAGACCACTAGGCATCCTCTCTACATACACATCTAAGTAAGAGACCATTTGATCAGAAGCTGTCATAGTAAATTTAAGATAACTGGTGGTTAGATTAATTTCTTCTAGAAATTTGTGCAAGTCACGTTCATCAGACTTCCAAATCAAAAAGAGATCATCTACAAAATGTACATAAAAACTGCTGTTTTGTTTATAGCTGTCAAGTGTGAATAAGTGTACATTTTCCCAGTCAACCATAACTAGGTTGGCGTAGCTATTGGCACATGAAGTGCCCATAGCTACGCCATCATTCTGAATATAGATCTGACTGTTGAAAGAAAAATGTTATTGGTCAAAACAATTCTCATAAGCTCACATAAAGTGTCTACATGGTATTCAGTTATGGTCTGGTCTGCTATCAGACGTCGCTGAATGCTATCTATGCCTTCTTGATTAGGGATGGTTGTGAATAGAGACTGAACATCTAATGAAACTAGCCAGAATCTATCATCTACTGTTATGTCTTTCGTTGCATCATATAATATCACAAGGAATTGCTTAGTGTCTTTAAGTATATACGTATACTTACTCACAATAGGTCTTAATTTGGATTCCAAATAGATGGATAACGGTTCAGTTATCCAACCTCTCCCGGCAACTATAGGTCTCATGGGAGGTTTATCTGGATGCTTGTGTATTTTTGGGATGCCTTGTATGCAAGGGATGGTAGATTCATCAACTTGACAGTATTTATATAGATCACTATTAATTCTACCTGTACAGTGATTATTTGACAGAAATATAGAAACTCTATTAATTATCTGATCAACATGTTTGATGCCAATCGGTCTATAAAATTAGCATCACTGAGCATATCAGTCATACTAGAGATATATCTCTCTGTATCCATTATAACAATGGGGCCTCCTTTATCAGCAGGTCTTATCACAATACTATCATCATTTTTCAATGTTCTCAAAGCTGTCCTTAAATTAGAGTGTAAATTGCCATACCATCTCTTATCTCTGTTCCTTCTATCTATTTCATACAGTTCTTGTTCAACTAATTTCGAATATGCATCTATTAGCGGATGTAAGTTTGGTATATATGTGCTTGGTTTTCTAAGAGTGCATGCTCCATCTATAGACTGGTGATTACCGTAGTCTAAGCGTAATTGAATGTTCCTAGTATATAGTTTAAGGTCTATTACTGAATCTGTAATATCACTTTTGACTGATGGTATAAAAGAAATGCCTTTTTCTAATACAAGAGTTTCTTCCTTGGTTAATGATCTACTTGATATATTCCAAATCAATGATTCCCTGTCTTTTCCCACATTTTCTTTAAGGTTGGACCTATGCGTTCTTCTTCGGGTAACCTCCTTTTTTGCCTCCCCCTGCTCATTGATCGATCTCTTCCTCCTCTCCGAAAATCGGAGATGGGGAAAGGGGCTACTGGATCATTACCACTGACTCCAGTTTTTAATGGTAGAATTTTCTTTCTAACTACATCTTCACTGTTTATGCAGGTGTCGTGATCAAGTTTACATGCTACTGACTGATCCATGAGTTTTAATATAGGGATCCTAACATTTGTTTCTTCCTCTCTATGTATCTCAACTACTGTAGTAATTTCATTATTTGAGCTCTCTGCTATTGCGCATGGTCCTGATGTTTGTATAGGAACATTTCTATCACTTTCAGTTACTTGCCCTTCTTTACTATCTACAGTATAATTTATATTCCTGTTAACAGAACTCTTCATGTTATTCTTACTTCTTGTAGTATCTACCCTTCCTTGTGTCATATTAGTTCTATTGTCTCTAGGCCAAGTGAAGACTTGTCCTTGTTTAAAATCCACTGTATCCCTCTGAATCTTACTTTGTTTTTGTTCCATTAATTTCTTTTCAAACAAATATACATTATCTAACAATTTTTCAAACACTTTCTCCAAAATAAAGTTTGGATATGTCTCATAGATATGCTTCTGCTGTTCTCTTAACTTGTCTCTCAAGGTAGATTCTTCTGGTAAAAAATATTCATTCATTAATTTCATATATCGTATGCTAGTGTCAATGTTAATCATTTGCCACTTGTACAAAAGGTCAGGGTACACCGTGCCTGTGGTGGGCATCTTCAAGACGCGTAACCCTCTAGGTATGATTTTATGCGCTATGCATACCTCAAAGTGTTGCCTTTGTAACTGCATACGTTTAAGCTTTATAAAGTCAATTTCCATTTGATTAAGCAAAGCTGAGAGTCCACTATAATTGGCCTCAGATGGTTCAGAGTCTATGTTGTCACAGGATACTTCATATGCTAGTAGTGAATTATCCAGGCCAGATACACAGTTATCAAATCTCTTTCTTTTAAGGTCTTGCTTCTCTGGATTGTAAGGTAATTCTATCGGTGTATCATTTGGCTCTGCCATGACTAAGCAGCAAATTAACAGAATAAGAAACAAGTAAAAAATAGCTGCTATAGTTAGTGTCTCGATAATAACAGTAAGGTTTGTTAGTTAAAAAATGACAAGACACCTTGGCAGAGCAACAGTAACTATTCCTGTTTCAGTTTTTTTACTTACAGCTAGTGGAAAGCGAATTGGAATAAATGCCTCAAATAATTGATGGTAACCATCCAAATTGATAGCCAAAAGCAAGTTTGTGTTGGACAATAACTGTCTGTTAAGATAGCAGCTGTTAGAGTTTAACGCCTTCTGCAAACAGTTTACTGTAAAATAGTCAGCGAAACACACCGGCTGTTTAGATCCCAGTCAATTTTTGATTTAACAGGTCGGTTTTCACCTCACCAAACAGAAAATTGTTCCACAGTTAAACAACACAAGCTATTATGTGTTGAAGTTCGGTCTTCACCTCATTACAAATAGAGACAGTTGTCCAAAATGCACTTTTAAAAGGACCACAGCGATATAATCTTGTAAATACGAACACTTTATTGACAAAAAACTGGCAAGCGCTTTCACCTTGTAGGCTTCCTCAGGCCAAACACATCACAGAGCTTTGACATATATATATACTTTAGGTCTGTGTGACATCACTTCCCTTGTGCTTGACTCACATTCAAATATTTAAAGCAACACTAACTATATATAAAATGTGTATAAAATGCAGAGTATAATGTTGGTCGACTATGATCAGCTCAACATATACTACTTAAAATCAATTGTATAATAATAAATAAAAATATAAATATGAATGTCATACTTTTATTCTAAATTTGAACACTCTCTGCTATGCTAAGATGGATTATTTAAGATGGCATCGAGTAAGCATTTTTTTTTAAAGATAAAACCTTATAAAACAAAATAAAAGCCTACTGTTAAACTTGTACCAATTAGGAGTAGCTGTGCCAAGCAAACAATCTCAAGCTTATAAAACCAATCAATGTTAATGGATAGATGACTAAAATACTTCTCTAGACATAACATGTCGGTACAAACTCTGCACTCAGTTGCATTTTAAGAAATATAAAGCTTAAAAACATCAAGACTAACATTAAACACTTCTGTCGAACAGAACATGTGTTAAATACCCAAGTTCAAATAAAGGCACTTCAGTTGAGCGTATATTTGATACCCAGATACAAGTGATTGCACTTAATTGCGCTTCCACCTCATATTTTGCACTTGCTCTAATCATATTGACACTGAGGTTACAAGGTTCATTTTATGTTGATCCAGCGAACCTACATTATTTACCATATAATATATGTTCAACAGAGATTAGCTGGTCATGTCTACAATTTAGTCTTCAGATATTTGTATGACATTTTGAATTATATGTGTATACTCTTACTTGAATTTGTGCATCTAACATAAAAGCGATTAATGCTGCTATATTAGTTTTAAAGAAAGCTGTATCACTTTATTTTTGAGATATAACCTAGAATCTAGGCATTGCTTTGATAAGCTATTTCCAGCAAACTATATTTGCTTTTCTCATCAGAAGCACAATTAAGTGCAATCACTTGTATCTGGGTATCAAATATACGCTCAACTGAAGTGCCTTTATTTGAACTTGGGTATTTAACACATGTTCTGTTCGACAGAAGTGTTTAATGTTAGTCCTGATATTTTTAAGCTTTATATTTCTTAAAATGCAACTGAGTGCAGGGTTTGTACCGACATGTTATGACTAGAGAAGTATTTTAGTCATCTATCCATTAACATTGATTGGTTTTATAAGCTTGAGATTGTTTGCTTGGCACAGCTACTCCTACTTGGTACAAGTTTAACCGTAGGCTTTTATTTTGTTTTATAAGGTTTTATCTTTAAAAAAAACGCTTACTCAATGTCATCTTAAATAATCCATCTTAGCATAGCAGAGAGTGTTCAAATTTAGAATAAAAGTATGACATTCATATTTATATTTTTATTTATTATTATTATACAATTGATTTTAAGTAGTATATGTTGAGCTGATCATAGTCGACCAACATTATACTCTGCATTTTATACACATTTTTTATATAGTTAGTGCTGCTTTAAATATTTGAATGTGAGTCAAGCACAAGGGAACTGATGTCACACAGACCTAAAGTATATATATATGTCAAAGCTCTGTGATGTGATTGGCCTGAGGAAGCCTACAAGGTGAAAGCGCTTGCCAGTTTTTTGTCAATAAAGTGTTCATATTTACAAGATTATATCGCTGTGGTCCTTTTAAAAGTGCATTTTGGACAACTGTCTCCATTTGTAATGAGGTGAAGACCGAACTTCAACACATAATAGCTTGTGTTGTTTAACTGTGGAACAATTCTCTGTTTGGTGAGGTGAAAACCAACCTGTTAACTCAAAAATTTACTGGGATCTAAACAGCTGGTGTGTTTCGCTGACTATTTTACAGTAAACTGTTTGCAGAAGGCGTTAAACTCTAACAGCTGCTATCTTAACAGACAGTTATTGTCCAACACAAACTTGCTTTTGGCTATCAATTTGGATGGTTACCATCAATTATTTGAGGCGTTTATTCCAATTCACTTTCCACTAACTGTAAGTAAAAAACTGAAACAGGAATAGTTACTGTTGCTCTGCCAAGGTGTCTTGCCATTTTTTAACTAACAAACCTTACTGTCATTATCGAGACACTAACTATAGCGGCAATTTTTTTCTTGATTCTTATTCTGTTAATTTGCTGCTTAATCATGGCAGAGACAAATGATACACCGATAGAACTACCTTACTATCCAGAGAAGCAAGACCTTAAAAGAAGGAGATTTGATAACTGTGTATCTGGCCAGGATAATCCACTACTAGCATATGAAGTATCCTGTGACAACATAGACTCTGAACCATCTGAGGCCAATTATAGTGGACTCTCTACTTTGCTTAATCAAATGGAAGTTGAGTTTATAAAGCTTAAATGTATGCAGTTACAAAGGCAACACTTTGAGGTATGCATAGCGCATAAAATCATACCTAGAGGGTTACGTGTCTTGAAGATGCCCACCACAGGCACGATGTACCCTGACCTTTTGTACAAGTGGCAAATGATTAACATTGACACTAGCATATGATATATGAAATTAATGAATGAATATTTTTTGCCAGAAGAAGCTACCTTGAGAGACAAGTTAAGAGAACAGCAGAAACATATCTATGAGACATATCCAAACTTTATTTTGGAGAAAGTGTTTGAAAAATTGTTAGATAATGTATATTTGTTTGAAAAGAAATTAATGGAACAAAAACAAAGTAAGATTTGGAGGGATACGTGGATTTTAAACAAGGACAAGTCTTCACTTGGCCTAGAGACAATAGAACTAATATGACACAAGGAAGGGTAAATACGACAAGAAGTAAGAATAACATGAAGAGTTCTGTTAACAGGAATATAAATTATACTGTAGATAGTAAAGAAGGGCAAGTAACTGAAAGTGGTAGAAATGTTCCTGTACAAACATCAGGACCATGTGCAATAGCAGAGAGCTCAAATAATGAAATTACTACAGTAGTTGAGATACATAGAGAGGAAGAAACAAATGTTAGGATCCCTATATTAAAACTCATGGATCAGTCGGTAGCATGTAAACTTGATCATGACACCTCCATAAACAGTGAAGATGTAGTTAGAAAGAAAATTCTACCATTAAAAACTGGAGTCAGTGGTAATGATTCAGTAGCCCCTTTCCCCATCTCCGATTTTCGGAGAGGAGGAAGAGATCGATCAATGAGCTGGGGGAGGCAAAAAAGGAGGTTACCCGAAGAAGAACGCATAGGTCCAACCTTAAAGAAAATGTGGGAAAAGACAGGGAATCATTGATTTGGAATATATCAATTAGATCATTAACCAAGGAAGAAACTCTTGTATTAGAAAAAGGCATTTCTTTTATACCATCAGTCAAAAGTGATATTACAGATTCAGTAATAGACCTTAAACTATATACTAGGAACATTCAATTACGCTTAGACTACGGTAATCACCAGTCTATAGATGGAGCATGCACTCTTAGAAAACCATGCACATATATACCAAACTTACATCCGCTAATAGATGCATATTCGACATTAGTTGAACAAGACCTGTATGAAATAGATAGAAGGAACAGAGATAAGAGATGGTATGGCAATTTACACTCTAATTTAAGAACAGCTTTGAGAACATTGAAAAATGATGATAGTATTGTGATAAGACCTGCTGATAAAGGAGGCCCCATTGTTATAATGGATACAGAGAGATATATCTCTAGTATGACTGATATGCTCAGTGATGCTAATTTTTATAGACCGATTGGCATCAAACATGTTGATCAGATAATTAATAGAGTTTCTATATTTCTGTCAAATAATCACTGTACAGCTAGAATTAATAGTGATCTATATAAATACTGTCAAGTTGATGAACCTACCATCCCTTGCATACAAGGCATCCCAAAAATACACAAGCATCCAGATAAACCTCCCATGAGACCTATAGTTGCCGGGAGAGGTTGGATAACTGAACCGTTATCCATCTATTTGGAATCCAAATTAAGACCTATTGTGAGTAAGTATACGTATATACTTAAATACACTAAGCAATTCCTTGTGATGTTATATGATGCAACGAAAGACATAACAGTAGATGATAGATTCTGGTTAGTTTCATTAGATGTTCAGTCTCTATTCACAACCATCTCTAATCAAGAAGGCATAGATAGCATTCGGCAACGTCTGATAGCAGACCAGACCATAACTGAATGCCATGTAGACACTTTATGTGAGCTTATGAGAATTGTTTTGACCAATAACATTTTTTCTTTCAACAGTCAGATCTATATTCAGAATGATGGCGTAGCTATGGGCACTTCATGTGCCAATAGCTACGCCAACCTAGTTATGGCTGACTGGGAAAATGTACACTTATTCACACTTGACAGCTATAAACAAAATGTCAGTTTTTATGTACGTTTTGTAGATGATCTCTTTTTGATTTGGAAGTCTGATGAACGTGACTTGCACGAATTTCTAGAAGAAATTAATCTAACCACCAGTTAGCTTAAATTTACTATGACAGCTTCTGATCAAATGGTCTCTTACTTAGATGTGTATGTAGAGAGGATGCCTAGTGGTCTCTTGAATACTGGTGTTTTTAGAAAAGCCTGTTACAGAAACTCATTATTGCATAGATCTAGTATGCACCCTAGCTTTGTGTTTAAGAATGTCATTAAGGGACAAGCAATGAGAGTTTCTCGATTAAATTCAACAGAAACAGGATATAAGTCAGAGTTACATAACCTCAAACAACAATTACTTAACAGGGCATACACACCATCAGAAATTAGTCCAAAATTCTTAGAAGTAGATGGTTTAAGGAAAGATAGTGCTTCACCTTATTTTGCATCTAGTTCATATGAAATGTATGATGCATCTAATAGTAAAACTCTATATGATGAAAAGATGAAAATCTGTATCCATTACACACAAGATGTATACGACATAAAAAGAGCCTATTCTAAGTATTGGGATATACTGAAAGTTGATCCTAGAATTAGTGAATTTGTAGGTGAAGCCCTAGCTTCATATACAAGAATAAACTTAATTTACACAAGATGTCATGTAGTTCTTCTAGAATAGAGCGTATTACTAAATCAAATACCAAGGTAGACAGTACTCAACCCTGCAGGAAATGTAACTATTGTGATTTAATAGACAGTAAAGCAATGTTCATACACCCCCTTACATTACAGTGTTTTAAGTTTTATCCAGTAGTTAACTGTAACACTCAGCATGTAGTATATCTTGCCACCTGCAGTTTCTTCCCAGCATTTTATGTGGGCAAGACTGACAGGCGGCTAAGAGATAGAATCAGAGAACATATGTATAATATCAGGATAAAGTATAATAAAAATGCACTATCTAGACATGTTATTGATACATCACCAGATCACAAATTTAAATTTCTAGTCATGCAAGTTAATCATCCCACCATTAGAAGGGGGGATATTTGCAACAGAACAGAACAAAATGAAACTAAGTGGATCATTAGACTAAGAGCTGATCATGAACCTGGTTTAAATGACAGGATTCCTATTAAACCAATACTGAAAGGCAAAGACCTTAGGAAGTAGTAAATGGTACTATATGAGTTAAGCAGCTTATACAGATCATATGGCTTTATATCTTTTATAATATAAAATGTACTAGAATGTGAGCAACCATTTACGTTTGTCTTTTAGCTTTTCATAATGCTTAAAATTATATTTAAAAGTCTATACTTGAAATTGTGGATTTAATTAGAGGCTGGTTGATGTTAAGAAGCTAGCCTCAATAACAGTAGGGCTGTTGTGCATGGAAAATGTAATCTTGAAGTTGTGTCTTGTTATTAACAACAAAAGACACAACACCTCATATTTTGCACTTGCTCTAATCATATTGACGCTGAGGTTACAAGGTTCATTTTATGTTGATCCAGCGAACCTACCTTATTTACCATATAATATATGTTCAGCAGAGATTAGCTGGTCATGTCTGCAATTTAGTCTTCAGATATTTGTATGACATTTTGAATTATATGTGTATACTCTTACTTGAATTTGTGCATCTAACATAAAAGCGATTAATGCTGCTATATTAGTTTTAAAGAAAGCTGTATCACTTTATTTTTGAGATATAACCTAGAATCTAGGCATTGCTTTGATAAGCTATTTCCAGCGAACTATATTTGTTTTTCTCATCAGAAGAACAATTAAGTGCAATCACTTGTATCTGGGTATCAGATATACACTCAACTGAAGTGCCTTTATTTGAACTTGGGTATTTAACACATGTTCAACAGAAGTGTTTAATGTTAGTCCTGATATTTTTAAGCTTTATATTTCTTAAAATGCAACTGAGTGCAGGGTTTGTACCGACATGTTATGACTAGAGAAGTATTTTAGTCATCTATCCATTAACATTGATTGGTTTTATCAGCTTGAGATTGTTTGCTTGGCACAGCTACTCCTACTTGGTACAAGTTTAACAGTAGGCTTTTATTTTGTTTTATAAGGTTTTATCTTTAAAAAAACGCTTACTCGATGTCATCTTAAATAATCCATCTTAGCATAGCAGAGAGTGTTCAAATTTAGAATAAAAGTATGACATTCATATTTATATTTTTATTTATTATTATTATACAATTGATTTTAAGTAGTATATGTTGAGCTGATCATAGTCGACCAACATTATACTCTGCATTTTATACACATTTTTTATATAGTTAGTGTTGCTTTAAATATTTGAATGTGAGTCAAGCACAAGGGAAGTGATGTCACATCAACCTAAAGTATATATATATGTCAAAGCTCTGTGATGTGTTTGGCCTGAGGAAGCCTACAAGGTGAAAGCGCTTGCCAGTTTTTGTCAATAAAGTGTTCGTATTTACAAGATTATATCACTGTGGTGCTTTTAAAAGTGCATTTTAGACTACTGTCTCCATTTGTAATGAGGTGAAGACCGAACTTCAACACATAATAGCTTGTGTTGTTTAACTGTGGAACAATTTTCTTTTTTGTGAGGTGAAAACCAACCTGTTAACTCAAAAATTTACTGGGATCTAAACAGCCGGTGTTTTTCGCTGACTATTTTACAGTAAACTGTTTGCAGAAGGCATTAAACTCTAACAGCTGCTATCTTAACAGACAGTTATTGTTCAACACAAACTTGCTTTTGGCTATCAATTTGGATGGTTACTATCAATTATTTGAGGCATTTATTCCAATTCGCTTTCCACTAACTGTAAGTAAAAAACTGAAACAGGAATAGTGACTGTTGCTCTTCCAAGGTGTCTTGCCATTTTTTAACTAATAAAAAAAAGAATATAAACTAGGATTCTTTAAAGATAAGTGTAGAATAGTGTGTGTGTGTGTGTGTGTGTGTGTGTGTGTGTGTGTGTGTGTGTGTGTGTGTGTGTGTGTTGTACCTTTAAGAAGCATTTCAACATCAGCACGTGCATATACATAGCAATCACGTGCTAGCTTCAGTGCCATTTTGAGAGTGCAGCCAGAGAGTGAGCCTGTGTGAGTGTAATAGTTAGTTTGTTTATAAGTCTATCTATGAAGTTATTAAGCCTCATTCCTGATGTGTTTGTACATAATAAAGCTGCTTGAACAGAACCCACGAAGACTCACCTATTTTTATCCTGACTGGACGAGTGACATGGTGTCAGAACCAGGATTCCAGAAACTGCTTTTCAGAGCTACAAGGTGCAGAGTTAACAGTGAAGGGAAACTAAGAGATCCATGCTAAAAAAAGGACCAGAAATGAAAGAAAGGTAATGAAAATTTGCAAGAACAATGTATTTTATAAAAAAAAAGATAAAACAGAGCATTACAAGGGCACAAACCGCATTATTAAACAACAAAAATACATAAAAGGTTTATTAATTAAACAAAATATTTAAAATTAAGATATCTGATAAAATGATTATCAGAAAAGCACATAAGGGGTATGGAATTAGCTTGGAATTGCACAACAAGCATGTTTAAAACAAAATAGGCATGTTTACAGTAAAACAAGCACAAGAAAAATATGATGGGCATGAAGAAAGATTAAAAGAGCAAAATTAATGTAATAAGGGCAAAAAAAAAAGCACATTAAGCATAAATAAAGCAGGAAGACTGCATTTTTTGGCAAAGTACTGTGTTTTGGCATAACTACTATTTTGCATTGTATTCAGGGCCTAACTAGAGTTATTCAAAGTATCTCAAAATGTGTAAAAGTGCTTACAGTGTGTGCTTATTACTGTGCTTTTATTCCAAAGAGTTTATGTGGAAAATGCAACTATTTCATGACTTACAGTCAAAATACAGCCATTTCAAAATGTTTCTTGTGCTATGTGTGTCTATTCGCAAAGTGCCACCATCACAGAGTGTCTCTGTAATGACTTATTTAGCAAAGTGCAGCCATTTTGGGAAAGTTTCAGTATGCCATGTATTGTTTATTTGCAAAGTGCAATTACTTTGAAATGTTTCTTACTCTGAGCTTCTTCTGCCCAGTTTATTCCCACAGTGCAGTTATTTTGAAATCTTTCTTACACTGATAGTGATTTCTTACAGTACAGTAATTTCAAAAGTATTCTTGTGCCTGAGAGATTTTATTCTGCAAAGTTCAGTTATTCAGAGGCTTGTTGTGCTATTTGGCATAGTTATTAATACTGGCATAAAATGTTGGCATATGTATATGTGCGTGTGTTCGTGCATACTTGCAAAAGTCTTCACTGGTGTGTGTTAATATGGCAGATGGATTTCAAAAATCATCACCACTTGTATTTAATCAGAATATTACAGAGAATTGGAGAAAATTTAAACAAGAGTATGATATTTTTATACAAGCAGCTATTCTGACAAAGATGCACACACCAGGGCATTCATTTTGCTAAACCTAGCTGGGTCAGAGGCCATTAAAGTTAATTTGTGTATGCACCAGCAGTACCATCATAATGTTGTACAGGTTGAATCAATGGAGGACCCAGAGTGTTTAAAATTCAAATTCAGGGGAAAAGTGTAACCCCCAGACAAATATTACATTAGAGAGACATTTGTTTTACACAAGAGATCAAAAACTAGGGGAAACTTTTGCAGTTTATATTACTGACCTGATAAACAAAGCTAAGACGTGTCTGTTTTGGTGACTTAAAAGATGAGTTGATAAAGGAAAGGCTTGTGTGTGGTACTAATAGTGCTACAGTGAAAAAGATTTTGCTTCGTGACAGTGATATAACGCTCAGCAAAGCTATTGAGATTTGTCAAATCCATGGAGTTACAGAAAGGCACACAAGTATGCTTACAAGTGACAAGAGCATGGTTTCAGCAGGCTCCAGAGCAAATGTAGACAGCATGCAACAGGTGGCTAGCAGAAGCAGTCCTAAGCACATGACACCTGCCACCCCTGCAGGCTCCCCATGTAAAACCTGTAGTTTTCCTGCAAGTTCTAAGAGAAGGACATGCTCAGTGCAGTACAAGGGTGAGTAAACAAAACCCAAATCAAGCTTTATTGTTAACTGACACAATTGTGGTGCCAATCATGAGTCTAAAAGAGAAAATTGTTTTGCATTTGGTCAGCAATGCCACAAGTTTAAAAAATGGAACAATTTTCAAAAGGTTTGCAAATCAAGTAAACCTCATACAGTTATAAAGAAGGGTCACTCAAAAAAACAAGTTCATCATATAGAGAGCTGCAATTCTACTTTCTACGTAATTGGTGTATCAGTAATTGTTGAAAAGGTTGATGCAGTAAATTTGTTGGCAAAGAATGAAGTGTTTTGTACTGTCCAGATCAATGGTAAATCCACCAAGCTTAAAGTAGACACTGGCTCAAAGTGTAATGTTATGTCACTAGAGGGTTTCACTTCAGAATCTCGAACTCCTGAAAACTTGAACTTTATATGGTCGAGACCATATGATTGAGTTTTCAGACACTCAAAATTCCGAAGTGAAATAAAAAAAAAATACTCAAACACAGTGTTTCTGCAGGTAGGCAAGCCCCCCCGTGCACCCCCACACCCCCTACTTAAATATACCAACTCTGAGATCACACTACAGTGGGGAAAAGGGAAATCTCCCATTCCGCACTGTATGCAGAAGCACAGAATGGGAGATTTCCTGTTTCCTCGCTATAGTGTGATCACTGAGATGGTATATAAGTGGATAGTGTGCAGGGGGGCTTGCCCACCTGCAAAAACGTTATATTTAATTAAATTAAAATGTTTTTATTTAGCACTTTAGACTATCCAGTTTCTGAAAACTTGATCATATGGTCGAGACCATATGAGGTTCGAGTTTTCAGAAATTCAAGATTTTAAAGTGTTCCCCAGCAGAGACATTTGCTAGGGTTTGGACTGGTGAACAAGTCAGTGTGGGTAGTTGTGTGAAACTTGTTGCTTATGGAGGTGAAGAAATTCAAACTGAAGGCTCAGTAGTGCTTTCATGTTATTTGGCTAGGAACTGTTATATCTTGTTATTCTATGTAGTCTGAAGGTCTGTGAAGTCATTAGTAGGTCTCAGAGACAGTTTGAGAATTAATCTGCTTTATTTACTAAAGAATCTCATTATATAAGCACATATCCTAGTTCCAGTTTTACTGAAGCTATTTTCTCAGAGTATGCTGATGTTTTCGATGACAAGTTGGGGAAACTTCCAATTGTGTATTCTATGAAGTTAGACCCAGAGGTCACTCCAATAGTCAGAGCAGCAAGAAAAGTTCAGATAGGTATGCAGAATAAAGTTAGAGCTCAGTTGGATAAAATGGTGCAGCAAGGTATAATTTGTCCAGTCACAGAACCACCTGAATGGGTATTGTCCATGGTAGCAGCCCACAAAAAGGCTCAGATGAAATCAGAATATGTATTTATTGACCCAAGAGATTTGAACAAATCATTAAACAGACTGCATCATCCAATGTGTACAGTCAAGAAATTCACAGCCCTAATGCTAAATGCCACTGTTTTTTTTTGTCTTGGATGCAAAAAGTTCATTTTGGCAAGAGATGCTTTACTCACTACTTTCAGCACACCATTTGGCAGATACAGATTCCTTTGGGGTCTTAAAAAAGGCGTAATTAAAATGTATTTTTGATTTTTTAATTGGTTTTATTCTTTTTCTCTTTTTCTTTTTGTCATTGATTTTCTAAAACTTAACTGAACTACACAACTGTTGAACATGACATGAAACAGAGGCAGTTGTGTAGTTCAGTTAAGTTTTAGAAAATCAATGACAAAAAGAAAAAGAGAAAAAGAATAAAACCAATTAAAAAATCAAAAATACATTTTAATTACGCCTTTTTTAAGGCATCATTTAATTTGTTGAAACAACCATAAGTTGTAACAATGATATCACGTTGTTCTAATGTTTTACAATTGAATTAATTAATTAATTTTTTTTATATATGAATGTAAGATAGTATTTTTACTTGTTTTACATCATTTCCTGTTTATGTATATAAAACCAGGATGTAGGGAGGCGTCCTGGTTTTTCTGAAGAAGTCCACGATTTAATAAAGTGGAAGAAAGCTAAAGAATCATTTGCCATTGTGGTTATTCCACTCTTCGCTCAAGTCATTGTTTCAGTATGTAAAGTTCAGTTCGGGTTGCCGAAGTCAAACTTGTTGTTTTTAGATTCCTTTGGGGTGCCATTTGGAATAAATTCTGCAAGTGAAGTCTTTCAGCGTGCAATGGAACAATTTTTTCCGGTTATCTTTGTGCCATAATAGTAGATGATTCATTGGTTGGTGGCAATGCTGAAGCAGAGCATGACAGAAACCTTAAGAAAGTTCTAGACAGAGCATGTGAAGTGAACTTAAAGCTCAATCCTCTGAAGTGCAAATTCAGACTACCAAAATTTACAAATGTAGGTCATTTATTAACTAGCACTGGCTTGCGACCAGAACCATCCAAGCAAGCAGCCATTCTTGAGATGCCAGCACCAGATAATGTTCAGGGTCTACAATGCTTTCCTGGTATGATCAACAATTAGGCAAGTTTATACCAGACTTCAGTGAGTTGACAGCACCTTTAAGAGAGCTGACACACACAAAATGTTACATGGTCTTGGCTGGAACAGCACCAGAAGTCAATTGAAGACCTTAAGCAGAAAATTGCCACCCCACCTACATTAAGATACTATGATGTCAATAAACAAGTTACTCTTTCCTGTGATGCTTCAACATTTTGTTTTGGCACAGTTATTTAGACCAGTAGCTTGTGCATCTAGAACTCTAACCCAGACTGAAATGCAATATGCTCAAATTGAGAAAAAACTTTTGACAATAGTATTTGCATGTTCAAAGTTTCATGACTATATCTATGGTTGAGCTATTCAGATAGAAACTGATCACCAACCTCTAGTCATTATTTCAAAGAAGCCTATGCATTCAGCTCCAGCAAGATTACAAAGAATGGTGCTCAAATTGCAAAAGTAGAACTTCAGAGTGGTCTATACAAAAGGCAGACTTCTTTATCTGGCTGATACCTTATCCAGATCACCCAGAAATACAATGGAACAGCTTCGTGCAGAGAATTTTGTCTTTGACTTCATGGAAGTGTATAATTTTTCTACCACGCGACTTCAAGAGCTTAAAGATCATACAAAGACTTATCCAGTTTTGCAAAAGCTCAACCACTACATTAATGCAGGATGGCCATCAAAGCAATTTAGTGCACCAACGCAAGTGCAAGCTTATACCAACGCAAGTGCAAGCTTATACCAATGCAAGTACAAGCTTATACCAACGCAAGTACAAGCTTATACCAACGCAAGTACAAGCTTATACCAACGCAAGTACAAGCTTATACCAACGCAAGTGCAAGCTTATACCAATGCAAGTACAAGCTTATACCAACGCAAGTACAAGCTTATACCAACGCAAGTACAAGCTTATACCAACGCAAGTACAAGCTTATACCAACGCAAGTACAAGCTTATACCAACGCAAGTACAAGCTTATACCAACGCAAGTACAAGCTTATACCAACGCAAGTACAAGCTTATACCAACGCAAGTACTAGCTTATACCAACGCAAGTACAAGCTTATACCAACGCAAGTACAAGCTTATACCAACGCAAGTACTAGCTTATTTTCCTTACAGAGATGAATTGTTGATGGAACATGGCATTATTTTCAAAAGTCCTAAAATTGTTGTTCCTGCTTCCTTACAACATGAATATATACAGATCTTGTATCATGGTCACCCAGGTTCCGAGTCATCCAAAAGAAGGGAGACAGAACTAGTATTTTGGCCTTCTCTAGTAAAAGACTGATAAAGTACTTTCGTCTTGGCCATTATGCAATAGTACTAAACTGCATTTGCAAAAAGATCCACTTCAGCTAAGTCAAGTTCCTCAACTACCTTGGTCAACAGTAGCCACTGATATATCCGAGTGGAACAATCAGCATTACTTAGTATTGGTAGACTGTTATTCGAACTGGTTTGAGATTGATTTACTACCTAATCTAACATCCATTGCTGATATCACTGAGATGAAATGTCATTTCTCAGTCCATGGTAGTCCACACAAAGTTATTTCTGACAATGGCATCCAATTTACCAGTCAGTTGTTTCAGAAATTTGCAAAAGAATGGGACTTTGTACATGTTACTAGTAGTCCTGAATGGGACTTTGTACATGTTACTAGTAGTCCAGAATATACACAGTCAGCTGGACTAGCTGAATGTACAGTACAGAGTGCACAGCAATTACTGGAGAAGTCAAAGCATGATAATACCGATGTTTTTTTTGAATTTACTCAATGTCAGAAACATACCCTGTGACAATATACTTGGGCCTGCTCAGAGACTTCTATCTAGGCAAACCAGAACAACATTCCTTTCAGTTCCAGGTATATGTACCGAGCCAAGATCCTACTTTGTAGAATCTGAGGGTATGGAGTACAGGCAAAATCGCAGACATCTTCTTCCTGTACCAGAATTGATATCACAGCATTGTTCTTGTGATACAGACTCTAGATCTCAGAGCAATCTAGACAATGTTCCTGTTGCAGAACATGTCTTAACTTCTACTTCCATTTCTGATGATGTTCCTGATGTCCCCAAAGTTGAACATTCAGCAGAGACAGTCTCAGTTATTAGACCTTATTCTAATTTCTATGTCACATGAATTGGTTGTATTTCCAGACCTAGTGTGACATGCATAGACATAATTGTCTATATGCATTTAGTCCTGTATAATTGCATGATAAAGAATTATTTGTATCGATTGCATGTCACTTAATGTCATGAATATCGCATGACTCATTTCTCAAAGAGGGAGGATGTAGAATAGTGTGTGCGTGCGTGCATGCGTGCGTGCGTGTGTGTGTGTGTGTGTGTGTGTGTGTGTGTGTGTGCGTGTGTGTGTGTTGTACCTTTAAGAGGCATTTCAAGGTCAGCACATGCATATAAATAGCCAGCACATGCTAGCTTCAGTGCCATTTTGAGAGTGCAGCCAGGCAGTGAGCATGTATGGGTGCAATAGCTAGTTTGTTTATACATTTATCTAAGTTAAAGTAATTAAGCCTCAATCCTGATGTGTTTGTATATAATAAAGCTGCTTGAAAAGTACATACAAAGACTTGTCTATTTTATCTTGGCTGGACAAGCAACAATAAGGTCATGCTACAATCAAGAAAAATTAATCAAACACTGTATTTAAAAAAATTTCAGTTTCTGAAAATCACAATAAATGCGAAAATACTATCAGTTTCATTGGGGCCAAAGGGATCACATCGCCAAAATTTCTAGTCTGTAAGGTAAGGGAAAAAACAATATGATTTTCATAGGTGCTTTAAAATCTGATAAACTACAGTAATTCCGCCCATACAAACACAGGAAATTAGTCAAAGTTTAGCAATGGCTATATAAATGGATAGTACCCAATGAACAAGATATAGAGGAGAAAGAAACTATATTCTTCTATGAACTTTGACTAGGCAAGGTAATTTCTGAAGAAGGACACTTGCTAGACAAAGAAATAACAAACAGGGAGATATTTAACTCTATAAAATAATGTTAAATTGGTAAAGCTTGAAGACTAGCACGAATTACTGAAGAATTCTGTAAATTATTCAAGAAATAACCAGTAGAATGTCTTAGTAGATTATACAGAAATGATGAAAACAAGGAAGGCTTCACTTCCAAACTGTTCACAGCAAAGATAGTTTCCTACCCAACGGGGAAAGTATAAATTAGATCCTATCATTTACTGACCCATTTGATTGCTAGACTTGGAATTAAGATTTTTGGCATTTACATCATCACCTATAAGCATAGATATAAGAATAGATTGAAAAGATATCCTGCAAAGCTAGTCTTGGACATAAATCAAGGCGTTATCAAAGGATGAGGAGAAGGTCATTCAGATTTAGTTCGATTATGGTTAAACATGCAGATATATGTCCCTACCGCAGGGACTCCCATTGCTGCATTATAATCATTAGAAAGGTTGTACAACTCTCTCACATATATTTATCACACTCATTATAGAGGCTTAATGCAGTCAAATGGGATTTTCTTTGGAGCATGTTACAGAATTTAATTATTGCAGAATGCTCTACAATGCATCCAATACGTATATCTCATGTTTGTCTAACATATTTACATCATCACTTATAAACATTAGAAAGTATATACAACTTTTTCATGTATACTTACCACAGTGATTACAGAAGTTAATGCAGTATTTAAGGTGACAAATTATACTGGAACTGCTGTACCACGGGTAAGATCGTACCACGGGTAAGATCATACAATTCCATTTGATTCCCAGATGGTACTATGCCATGGGTAGGATCATGTGATTCCATATGACTCCCAGATGGTGTAGTAGTGATGGTCTTCTCATTTCCACAGTGATTACTGAAGACAAGTATTCATTGATCTGGACTTAACCTTAATTTAAAGCAAATGGTCAATTCTTTTTTCCTTAAATAAGGAAGGCATTGCAGTTGTCCAACATAATAGTCAATTTCCCTTTCAGATAGTGAACAAATTAAAATACATGTGCATTCAACTTATTAAGGAGAATAATGCAGTATTTACTGTACTGACTGATTAGAATAGTGGCTAAGAGATGATAATATTATAAAGACAACAAAACATTGGATGATGTTTGAAAGAGAAATAAGGTGAGATACCCAATTATTTTTGAGTAAATCAATATATGAGATTTTGTACACAATGACTTTGTGCCATATCTGTTGAGCACTATCTGCTAAACGTATGGGTAATGGATTTGTTTCTGAAGAAGTTCTGTATTAAATGAATGCTTTAACAATTTATTGTGGTCCCGAGTTGTTTTTGTTTTTTATCTGCTAAACGTTGTTGAATGCAATAAGTAAAATATCCTTTTATTGTACATTAGATCAGATAGTATTCTGAAGACAGAATAGTAAGAACAGAGCTTTAATTAATGAACAGTAGTGACAAGCAGTGTACATTGTGACCACCCCTCAAGTTTAACAGTAACTGGAACTTGTTGTAATGGGCACCACCTTCATGACCTCTGTCTCTGTACTGTCACAGCATAGTTAACCTCAAAGCTTTTCTAGTAAGGAGTTGCATGTGAAATAGCTTGCAGAATGTGACCACAAAGTAGTCTTGCAGCAGTAATACTGCACACATCAGAACAGATAGCTGCAGTCACTGTTACCCATCACTACCATGTACCCCAGAAGCAGAACGGTACAAGGGACAGTTTGAAAAAATACAACAAACAGACCATTTTCTACTAGTCTCAATTCAGAAATGCTTACTTGATAATAAACTTACTGACAATAAATTGGTGTATCCAGATATTAAGTACTTTGCATTGCATGAAATTCTCCACTGCTTTAATGTTACATAAAGTGGTAATACATTCACATTTCAAATGTTCCAGTCAGTGTGGGTGTCCTGAAACAGACAGTTCCGTGTAATAAAAGAAAGGAGAAATACCTCTTTAGACAACAGATGATTCAATATAGTTAAGGTAGCTTCATGGTAAAAGGATCCATAGATGAGAGAACCTCCCATGGTAAAGGTGTTATATTAGTAACATAGGTGATGCAATGGGGCAGGAATGGATTATACGACAATCAGTATAACAACAATGAGGTAGATGTGATACACACAGAGGGGCGGCTCGTGCTATAGGACTGCAGGACTGTAGCTCCCACCCACCTGCAGAAAGAAAAAACAAAACAAAAAACAAAATAAATATAACTAGAAAAAAAATCGTGAGTCCTGGAACTCCGTGCATGCATGCACACAGTTCCCAGAACTCACAGAACTGTGTCAGCAGTCTGGATAGGGGGAAAGGCATATCTGCCCTGCAGATGCCCAGAAATATGTGGTGATGTCTGCAAAGAACAGAAGAACTCCGGACCGCATCATCTGCAGGCTGGACCAATCAGGAGGATTGTTGAGCTCTCGCGTGGCATTTAGCTTGCGCGGGACAGACTGGGACATCAGTTACACGAGGAACGGTGTACAGCAGCCAGTGTGTTAACAGTTTCATGGATCTATGACTTTGGCTGTTGGGGGAACTTACTGATGCAGCTTCACCAGGAGCTGCCCAATTACATAGTTACATCTGGGCATCCAGTGTGCTAAGCAACAGGAGGGAAGATAGAGACAGCGAGGGGAAGACAGTGATACAGAAAAGGGATTTGTCACTGCTACATTGCGTTTTAGAGAGCCTTCCAACATTCTGTAAATACTTGTCCATTACTTCATTCACTATGGCACTTTTCCCCAAAACAAAACTTTTGAAACTGGAAACAAGGCAGCATTTAGTTATTGTCTTTTTTTTTTCTTTTCTTTCGGCTTTTTTTTTTTTTTTTTTATCGGATGTCATTCACAGTTTACGGCTTGCCTTAAATTGATATGCATTTCTACTATTTTTTAGCTATTTGTGTTTGCAGGGAGTTACTAAAGCATACAATTAAACACTTTAATCCAAGCAAACTCTGAGATTCGTGATGACTTTATATTTCTCTTGTAACTTTTTCCTGACTTTACACTTGTATACCGCATTGGCGACTGTTGAAAACCGTTACATGTAGCAGTTGTCAAATTTAAGATTTTTTTGGCAATTCTCGGTAGCACATTTGTTCAGGATGGCAGCTGAGATCTAGTCCATTTGGTGTACACAGTCACTGATATTGTTATTTGTTGCATTAGACTAGCTGCCGGCTGTGCCATTTGTTTGTTACCTGAGACAAATGAAACGCCTTTTCTGAAAACAGGCACTGACAGTCAGGTATTTGACAGAAATTGTGTGGGTGTCTGGAAAGGAGCACAGGCTATGCTCTTGAGGTGATGTTATTTTCTGAACAGGGAAAGGTATCTACTCTAAAAAGATGCTTGAGGCAAGAATAAAGAGAGCAAATTCGGTACTAGCAGAAATCATGTAGTAAACAAACCTACTAAACACTGAATTCAGATGTGCTGTGATGTCATACACTGCTTGGCAGCCTAATTGACCCATCCTCAGCCATTCCTGTTGCTACAGCACTTGATGTCTCCACAGGTGACAGCATGTCAAATTGCACTACTTTTTCCAAAAAGAGCAAACTAACCTCAGCCACTCACTCTTCCTATTCAGCATAGATGGCACCCAAAAATCTGTTGTTAGACTTGGGTAAGCAGGACTATGGTAAAGTCTTCATGTCTCTGTGTGTTAGAGCCAGTTTTATCTCTTTTTTATATTTGTATTACATTGCCATCAGAAGGCTTGCATCAGTTGGCAGTAGATGTATCTTTTCACCTAGAGAAATGGGCTGACCTTTGAATGTTTGATCCCCTTCTGTGCTGTTGACTAATGCCTTTGCTGCTATGTTAGGTGGAGATAGTGGGTGCAATCAGAATATCTGTCACTGTGAGGGGGGGGGAAGGGCAGCAAACTCAAAGACAGCCCCGGCTGAACTATACCTCTGAACTGTCCAGATTTCTGCAGAATGAATAGATTTTTGCTTCTTATTTTTAGTCTGCTCCTCATAAAATGTGTGGTTTTCTGGCAAATCATTTAGGAATAAAGTCACTAAATAATGACAGACATTAAGCATCATAACCTTCAGAAAAATGCATGCTAAAGCAAGACCTGTTATTGTATCAACTGTCTTAAGTTTATACAAGAGCAATTTTTAGCACTGTTTGTATGTTCCCCCAATATATTTAGCCTTGTCCAGATTTCCTGCATTAAGAGGTTGAGTGGTACGTGCAAATGCAAATAAATCGTTTTATAGAATTAGGAATATCCAAACCTCTCAACTGTCCCCAATTTTGGCTCAAAATGTTGCTATCCCCGTAATAATCCCTCCATAAAATAGCAATTTTCGAAGAAAACTTGGAGGGTTTACAATTATAAATAACTGTAAGGATCAGAGTTATAGATTACTTTTATTTCAGAAATGTATGTAGATTCTCTAATTTTGTCAGCTGCTCAAGTTAACAGTACTAATATTAAAAAAGTGTCCCTTCTTTGACAGGTTCCCAGCTGTATTGTGTGGCAATTTTATATTTTTGCATCACATTTTTGGTCCGTTTTTCATAAAATTGTGGTTTTCTGGCAAATTAGTGGCAAATCATTAAAGACTGACGTTAGAAAATAATGGCAGATATTTGAGTTTCAGATTTCATACCCTTCAGAAAATTAATACTAATGCAAGACCTACTACTATTCTATTATCTTTCTAAGTTTATAAGAGCAATATTTAAAAATTGTCTTTATTTTTGGGCCTGTGTCCCATTTCTGTGTATGGCTTTGCCCACATTTCTTGCTCTGAGGTTGAGAGGTATGACTGTCAGAGCCATCACTGTCAGCCAGAACCATTTCAAATTGTGACATACTTTTTGCACACCCCCCCCTCCCCCATGTAGTGACACGATGTATCCAAGCAAGGCAAGGAGCAGTTATGCAGTGTAAGTGTGCAGAGCATCCAAGGTAGACACAAGTACAGCAGTGGCTTTTCATCTGTCCTTTATTTTGCAGAATGTTCTGGTTTTCTGTCATATTTTTATACTGTTGATTTATGCTTCTTATTATTCAGAAAATGCATGCTGTCACAGTGCCCTGTTGCTCTGTGTTTAAGTAGCAATGCTTTAATGACCATCAGATAACCTTGTTGGAGATTGCAAGATGCAAGTAAGCTTTAATAAGCATACTGTTAAAGAATTACCAACATTGAAAGCCTTTTTTGTTGTTGCCATGCAGAGAATATTTACATAACTAGATAACGTAAAAGCCTTAGGTATTGAAATTCATATGACAGTATTTCTAATAAAGGACAGGATTACAGTATTTTCAGAAGCTCATTACATTTGTTGGAGACTTGCAGTCATCTTTGCAGGCTTTACCCGTAAACTAAACAGAATGCCAATCTATCATGTGTGGTCCATAACTTGTGCAGTAATCTTTTAAGCAATTTATCTCAAGCTTGTTTCTTGTTTGTTGCTCATTTTTTTACATTGATCATGTCTTCCCCATGAAACAAGTAGATAGTTGTTGTCAGGCAGCAGGTCTTTTTTGGATAAGAAACATTTTTACAAGTTGTGGTATCATAGAGATTGCTACTTTCAGCGTGTTACTTGGTAATTTTATAAAGCTGAATATAAATTATAATTAGAACTGCAGTGCAAGGAGAAGTGGTTTGAGTTGAGTGCTGCTTGGTTTTATACTTGATTTTGACTGGCATTCCAGTAATGTATTTAAAAAGTAATTTATTTTCTTCATGCCTCACAACCTTTGTGTTTTCATCTAGAAATTAAGTAAGCTGTCATGTAGCCAATGTATTGAAATATTTTTTCTTCTACACTTCATTTTGCCTTGATTGGACTCTCGTAATCATGGTTTGGCACCCAGGGCAGCATATTTAAAGTTCCAGTTGTTGTGGTTTTGAGCATAGCTCCATCTCTTTCTAGTTGGTCACACCCCTTCCTATTGGCCCAACCCATTCAGCTGTCTCCTGCAGCCCCCCTTTAATTTGAAGTCACCAGCCGCCACTGGATACACACATATATTTAAACACATTAATAAACAATAGTGCAGCAACTTAAAGCAGCTATGCACATGCACATCTAACTACTGTGAGCAAAGCATTACAGATGATCAGAGAATAGGATATAACAACAAATCACTCAGTAAAATGGATAATGTAGTAACTGAGTTTGTTAAGAATATAAACTGCTAAATATTATAGCTTACAATACAGCACTGAGAAACAAACTTTCTTTGACAAAAATTCTACTATTATGCATTTGATTATTAAGGACCAATATACAACTGCATATAGGTTCATAGGTAGGTACTAGGCTATCTGCCTGAAGGCATTTATAAGCCTAGCCAGAATGTGTTGGCTTTTGCTGCCCCCTTAGATTAGCTCCCTGTGCCTCTGTCCAGTAGAGCCATTGAAGGGATCCCCAGAGTAAACTTTCTGTTTCCCATCCACTCGTCAAGGTTTCTCTTGAAGAGTGTTAGCGAGAAGCTCTGCCTAATGTAGATTGGAAACTTGTTCCAAAGCATGGGAAGTCTCTGGGACAGGAATCTATCCCTCCAGCACATCCTATTTATTGTTGTGGTCAGGTTTAGATCCCTAGAGTGTGTGGCTCGAGGAGATAAGCTTTTCTTTAGGGAGAGCATGTCCATCAGTTCTGGTTTGGACATGGCCTTGTATGTCAGGCAGAGATCACCTCTGAGTAGGCCATATGCAACTGAGTACAGCTGGAGTTTCTTCAGTTGAGCTGCATAGGGCATCTATTTGAGGCCTGTGATCCTCTTGGTGAGGTACTTCTGTGGTCTTTCCAGCTGTTGCAGGTGTCTTGTAAGATACATCCCAAATGGGGCGTTGTACTCTATGATGGGTCTGATGAGCGATGAGTAGATGGGCACAATGACCTCTTTTGATCTGGATGCGAACCCTTTTGTGATAAGGTGGACCACGTAGAAGGATTTTCCAACCACTTTGACAATGTGATTATCAAAGGAGAGTTTACTATCTACTTGGGTCCCCAGATCCCTTATTACGTCTTCCGTATTTAGGGGACTACCACCTATGTGGTAGTTTGTGGGCACTTTATTTTTTGCAAATGGGATGACTATGCACTTTTTGGCATTTAGCTTGAGCTATCAGATCAATAAGCATGACTGCAGATTGTAGCAATGTTATTCAATAGCGTGCAAAATATGAAAGCTGTTTTGTAGTACAAACATCACTTTTACCAGTGTAAGTTCCAACCTGGTCCAAGCCTGAACCAAAGAGGTGAATGTGATATCAGCATTAGTACAGTATGTGAAGTGAATGTTCTATTCCATGAAAAGTAAACAATCATGTGTTTTGTAATGAATTTAAATAGCTGCAGAAACAACAGTGAAAATGCAATACTGTAATGTTACCTAATGACTGTTTCCAATAACTACCGCCACCCAATGATTTGTGTATTAATCCATCCATGGTTCATCCACACAAGGACAGGGGCATTATATCTGGTAAGTAGTACCTGCAGAAAACAGTGGTTTGTACCAGTCAAATATGTATGCAAATTTTAATAAATGCAATAAGTAAATTACGTTTAAAGTTATATCAGATAGGTAGCATTCTGAAAAAAACAGGAAGAATGCAGCTTTAATTAAGACAATGCCAAGTTCAAATAAATGCCCTTATGTTGACTAACACCCCAGGAATTAAACAGTTGCTGCAGGCTAATTTATTTTCCAGGGTAGAGCAGTGATCTCCATGGGCCTTTTTTCAGACTCAGCCTAGGAGTAGCATCTGGTTAAGTAACTTGCTCGCAATCACATATTTAGGCAATGGACGCTAAGGGAAATCGAACCTTGCACCTCCAGATGCCAAGAAATATCTTGTTAATAGCTTCTTAATCCTCTAAGCCAACCACCAGAATGCTCTGCTAACTCTTTCTCTGTGCTAATTTGGCAAAGCTAACCTCACAACATAAATAGGAGGGAGTTGTACTTATGAAGTAGCTTCTAAAATGAGATCACAAAGTAGTCTCATAAAAGTAATACTCCAGATGGTGCCACAGATATCAGCCTGAATGTTATTTTAAATTGCTGCCTGACAAAACCAGCACACACACACACACCACTACTAATAATAACTCAGACAACTAATAATAACTCAGACAACATTGCTACCCAATCCAATAAATACTTTACCAAAACTATGTTAGCCATCTCTAACAATCAAACCTCCACTCCCATTCCAGCTAGTCCTATACCGAGAAAAGTAATACCACCATCTCCCTTCAACTTGCCTCAACTGAAACAATAAAAAAAAAACTGCTTAAGAAATTAATGCCCATTACACTAGCTGCAGACAACTTATCAGCAGTTTTTAAGACTAGCTGCTGAGGGAACTGTTTAATCAGTATTCATTCTTATCATCAGATCCATATCCAAACACCAAGTCCCTACCATTTGGAAAACTTCCCACATTATTCCACTTCATAAGGGAGGCAATTCAACTGATCTGTCTAACTACCGACCAATTGTGATCTTATCTCCTCTGTCCAAGATATTAGAGAGAATTGTACATAAACAAATCACAGACTAGCTGCATACTAACAAACTACTAACCAATACTCAGCACAGTTTCTACCCATACCACAGTACTACCACCATGCTAATATTGTTTACTAGCATTGTCATCCTTCACAGCAACAATAGTAAATACGTATTCTCTATCTTTCTAGACTTATCAAAAGCCATCAATATGGTCTCACACAACAATAAATACATATCCTCTATCTTTCTAGACTTATCAAAAGCCATCAATATGGTCTCACACAACAATAAATACATATCCTCTATCTTTCTAGACTTATCAAAAGCCATCAATATGGTCTCACACAACAAACTTATAAATGCCCTCTCTGAGTTGAATCTATGTCAGTCTACTCTTGTCTGGTTCTAGGCCTATCTACCTGGGCACCAGCAAGCAGTACGTTGGCAACAAAATCTATCATCCCTTCTTCCTGTGACTCTAGGAGCTCTCCAAGGCTCTATATTAGGCCCCCTACTCTTCTCAGTATTTACAAACAACCTTCACACCTCATCCCCACATGCCTCAGTCATCCAGTATACAGATGATTCTACAGTGATATGTGCTGCTACTACCCTACAAGAACTACAAACACTAGCACAAGTCCTTCCTAGCAGTAGAAACTTGGCTAACAAACTCCTACCTAAATCTGAAGCCCCCCAAAAAACAAACTCATGCTATTACATCCAACTAAGTCTACTGTACCCCTCCCCACATTCAACGTTGTATCAGCAAACAACACCGTCAACTCACCCTCACCTCACTCCAAACTTCTGTGAGTTGAAATAGATGACAACATGAGATTTGACATCCACATATCCCAAACCATAAAAAGTACATAAAAAACTCGGTACACTGTACAGGAACAGGCAGTATCTTACAAAAAACACAAATACTACTATTGCCCAATCCCATCTGATTTCAGCTCTGCTCTATGCATCACCCATATTCACTAATCTAAGAAAATCTGAGTTAGCAAAACTAGACTCCTATTATAACAGAACCGCCAGGTATGCAGCAAACTCACCATTCAGGTCACACCACTGTTCAGCACTCAAACAGCTCAACTGATTGGAACTCCCTAAACTCCTACTCTTTAACCAACTAATCATGGCCTACAAAATCTTCATTCAACCAGAGAAAACACCTGCCCTGCAAACCAACTACCGCCATACTTCAGTGCCAGAGCTCTATACTCTAGCAATAAACCCCTTATAAAAATATCCACAGCCAACAATCGTGATGGAAAATCCCTCTTTTCAAACTACATAGCCAAAATCTGGAATGCACTGCACCCTAAGATAACATCCACCACAGCCTAGACTCAATTTAAAAAAATGCTAAAAACCCACTTATTGAACAAGTGGCTATGCCCATCCATTGCTCCTGATTAAACTCTCTCTTTTAGCTGATGCTATTACTTCTTCTAGGCTGACTTTAATGGTCTGTATACACTTAAGTTCTCTAAGCTCTGATGATAAGGAAGTACAATTTGTTTATAAAACCCAAGTATGGGTTTTCTGTCTGATCTCTATTTCTCTATAGAAATTATATAATGTTTGTATGGAATCTGTTTTACTATACTATGGTCACATATATGTAATTCACTGTGATATATAATGCATTCAAATGTTTGTTAATGTATATATTATGTGGAGCTTTTCTCCCCAGGCCTCCACTGAAAAAGGGCCTATGTCCAGTCAGACTTTCCCAGTAATCAAATATAAAATAAATAAAAATAAAATAAAAAAAATTACGTTTGGCTGCAACCTTTTATTTTATTTATCATTTGTTGACTGGGAAAGTCCGACTAGGCTCCACAGAGCCTATTTTCAGTGGAGGCCCAGGGAGGAATGTTCCAGTCGCATGTCTTTAGAATGTGGGAGGAAACCGGAGTACCCGGAGGAAACTCACGCAAATGCAGGGAGAACATGCAAACTCCACACAGAAGGCACCCCGGCTGAGAATCAAACAGGAGAACCTCTTGCTGCATTACTGCGCTGCCAAATAAATGGTTACACCTACCTCAGAAAATTGCAAAAGCCAAGATGAGAAGCATGCTGTAATCACAAACCTCCATTCAGAAATTTGTACTAAATAGTAAACACTGCGGTGGCAATAAAGAGGTGTTAGTAGATACTGGGTACTTTTTATTACATGTAATTATCCAATGCCTGGGATAGTATAAAATGCAAATACCTTTGCATTCAGAGCAGACTTACCATCTTCTAGTAAGTCATATCCCTTTGTTATAGTTACTTTTTTATGTGTTAACTGTGTGGTTTAAGTTTTTCAAGGAACACATTTCAGTTACAACCAAGATTACAAGGCAGAACATTTGCAAAAAAGTATTCAGAAATACAAATGTATATAAAAGAGTGTTGGGGGATGCATTAAAAATTAATTAATATGTTCAATATTCACAAAATGGCAGATATACTGTAATATTTATTTCACCATTGTGACTATATGTGCTAAGCAAAGACAAGAGGAGCAATGTCGCATTTTGACTGAAAACCGACCTTCTGATATTGTTGTAAAAGAAGAATAGCATATGTAACAACAGTAAATTTCTTGTTATTTATTTATTTTATTATTTATTTGCATTTTTTTACCAGGATTGCCCACTGGGCCAAAAAGTACCCATTTTCAGTGGAGGCTAGGGGAGAAAAGCTCCACAATGAAATAACATATATACATACATTTGAATAAACAAACATAAGAATAATAGATACATTTTAAACAACATACAACGTTTTAACAGCATTTGAATTGATTACTTAATTTATAACCAGGTAATAAGGTAAAGTGGCTGTGCACATATTTAACATGTCAGTATAAGTTTGCAAAGGTGTAGAAATAGGTAGCTAGACAGGGAAGATGTGGGTTTTTAGAAGGTAATATAGGGAGAAGGTAGGAAAAGGTGGGAGTACTAGAAAGAGAGAAATAATCAAGTTATTGGAAGTGAGGAGCTAGTACATGAGCATAGCCAGTGAGAGGAGAGATGTTGTCTCAAAGATGTTTTGAAGAGAGAAGTATTAGTAGTGGATCTAAGTGAACATGGGAGTGAGTTCCAGAGTTTGGCAATGGAAACGGAGTGGAGCAAGTGACCAGCAGGGAGGTTAGTTTTTTCTACTAGCAAGAGAGTTTGATTTTCAGAGTGGAGTGATCTAGTAGGGTGGTAAAGTGTAAAAAGAGAGGAGAGGGCAGGGCAGCTGGATGGACTGAATATTAGTCTATGGGCAGTTGTAAGCTGAATGTTAATAAGATGATGAGGACGTTCTAGCCAGTTTAGTAGTCGAAGGGAGGTACAGTGGTGAGATAGGTGTTGTCCATTAGTGACAAACTTATTTTGTTATAGCATGAGTCTAGTTTGGATTTAAGGCCAGCCTGTATGTTTGTAAAGAGTGGAGCAGCATAGAGAAGAGATGGTAGCAGGAAGGAGAAGGCAGGGGTTATTTCTGAGGAGTTGTTGAGGAATGTTTTGTGGCGGTAAAGCATTCCTAGTTTCTGGTGAGCTTTTTTAATGCTGCTGAGGATATGCATATCGAAAGTTAAGTGTTCATCTAAGTTGACAGCTAGAAGTTTAGTATGTATGATAACTTCAATGGTAGTATTATCATGGGAGAGAATAGAGAAAGAATCTTTGTTTATGGTGAGGGTCCTCTTAGGGGTGAATAGCATAAGCTTAGTTTTCTTGTGGTTTAGGCAAGATGGTTGCAAGCTATCCATGTGTCTGTGGAGCTGAGGGCAGACTGGGTAAGTTTAACGAGATCTAGTGGGGAGTTGGCAGTGCAGATGATAGTGGAATCATCTATATATTGGTTGACTGTGCCTTCAGTGAGAGAAGTGTGGAAGTCATTGACAAAGATGTTGAAGAGTATAGGCCATAATATGGATGCTTGGGGGACACCAGTAGTGGTGTTGAGGAAAGAAGATGAATGTTTCCATTTGGTAGCTTGTTGCCTGTCTGTGAGATCGTCAGAGAACCATTGAAGGGCAGAGGTACAGATTCCGAAGTTGGATAGTTTTCTAAGCAGGAGAGGGTGGGAGATAATATCAAAGGCTTTGGAAAGGTCCAGAAATAGAGAGGAGAGTAGTTTACCAGCATCGTGAGTCCAATTGACAGAGTCACAGAAGGATATTAGAGCTGTGGTGGTGCTATGCCCGGTTCTAAAACCATGTTGGGTTGCTGAAAGTAAGATTATTGTCGAGTAAATAGTTAAGGAGTTGGCTGCGGATGCACTTCTCGAGTATCTTAGAGATGGAGGAGAGAATGGCAATGGGTTGGAAGTTAGAAACGTCTTATTGTTACCGCCTTTGTGCAGTGGGAGGATGTACGCTTTTTTCCAAATTGTATTGACATAAGACTCTTGAATTTGTACTAGCAAGAGAGTTTGATTTTTAGAGTGGACTGGTCTAGTAGGGTGGTAAAGGGTAAAAAGAGAGGAGAAGGCAGGGCAGCTGGATGGACTGAATATTAGTCTATGGGCAGTTGTAAGCTGAATGTTGGTAAGATGATGAGGACGTTCTAGCCAGTTCAGTAGTCGAAGGGAGGTACAGTGGTGAGATAGGTGTTGTCTATTAGTGACAAACACATTTTGTTATAGCATGAATCTAGTTTGGATTTAAGGCCAGGCTGTATGTTTGTAAAGAGAGGAGCACCACAGAGAAGAGATGGTAGCAGGAAGTAGTACACAGACTGGATAGACAATGGAATTTGCGGCTTTTTGAAGGAATTCAGGGGGCAGGTTATCGGGGCATTATTGCATGGTTTAAGTCTTAGAAGTAATTTCTTTACTATAGCTGTAGGGGTAGGAGATATTGAGAATTTATGTGGGTGGGGAGTGGAATCATTTGTAGTTGGGAGGTCAGAAGTGTTGGGAATATTATGAGGGAAGCCAGTGGTGAGGTCAGCTATGACATTTACGAAGTATGTGTTGAAAAGTGTGCCTATTTCAATGTTTTTTTTTCTGGATTTGGACAGGGGTTATGGGTTGATCCTGGGGATAGTTGTCTGTTGATTGAGTTCCAGAAATGTTTTGTAGTTTGTTTGTGCTGGTCTTGTAAAGTATGGTAGTATTTTATTTTATCTTTAATAAGTAGGTGATTTACCTCATTGGCTTCTGTTACATTCTTACAATCAACTGCATTACTAGCTGAGTTAAGTACAAACTTGCAGTGTTAAAGATTGTACTGCATTTTATTTTTCTGTCTATTTAATTGTTTCATTGAATATTGTTGTCCATGTCTCTCTGTAGGTATTTATTTTTCTATTTAATTGTTTCATAAAATACTGTGGTCTCTCTCTCTCTCTCTCTCTCTCTCTGCAGTAAGTGGGGGCTATTGCATTTCACTTCATTGATATTCAATGTTAAACTCGTAGCCTAGAGGGTTTCTCTGTATTTATAAGTGTTAGCCACATACCTTTGAATTTATTACTGGTCAATATCTGAGTTGTTTGGCTTCTGCTACATACCTACAATCAACTGCATTACTAGCTGAGTTAAGTACAAACTTGCAGTGTTAAAGATTGTACTGCATTTTATTTTTCTGTCTATTTGTTTCATTGAATATTGTGGTCTGCGTCTCTCTGTAGTTATTTATTTTTCTATTTAATTGTTTCATAGAATACTGTGGTCTCTCTCTCTCTCTGCAATTAGTTCCCACCCTCCCTCAATGTTCTTGTTCTGGTATTAATCTTGGTGGCTTTGGAATTGCCCGCCCCTTCTGTAAATTCGTGTTTGAACACTTCTCCTGGGTCTATCTCATTTGCTCACTCAACCGAGTACAGTGAGATCATATTTTGACTTCAGACACTCCTACCAGTCCCATCTATTCAGCTCTGTCCACTTTCCAAAAAAAAGAAAACATTTCTAAGCTTGTTTCCTGCCTTTCCTGTAACTAGTCTAGTCCAGATACAGATTTGCTGAATCCAGGACTGTTTGTAAGCTTCTGAACCCCCCAAGCCTTTCTGTGTTGGAGGGAAGCCTTCCAGCTTATCGGTGGGAGTGGTAAGCACTAGGTAGCCCATCTACCAAAAGAGTGGTTTCTGGCCCAGAAATTGTAGTTTATTGGCAGTTTGGACAGTGTTTCCTCTCTTTCAACATTCTAGTTTAAAAGCCTGCATTTACGCTTGTTTCCCACCTTTCCTGTAGCTAGTCTAGTCCAGATACAGATTTGCTGTATTCAGGACTGTTTGTAAGCTTCTGAGCTCCCCAAGCATTTCTGTATTGGAGGGAAGCCTTCTAGCTTATCAGTGGGAGTGGTAAGCACAAGGTAGCCTATCTACCACAAAAGTGGTTTCTGGCCCAGAAATTGTAGTTTATTGGCCATTTGGGCAGTTTTTCCATCTCTTTGAACTTTCTGATTTAAAAGCCCACATTTGCATTGTTTCCCACCTTTCCTGTAACTAGTCTAGTCCAGATACAGATTTGCTGTAAAAAGGATTGTTTGTAAGCTTCTGAGCCCCCCCCCCCAAGCCTTTCTGTGTTGGAGGGAAACATTCTAGCTTATCAGTGGGAGTGGTAAGCACTAGGTAGCCTAGCTACCACAAAATCCAGGTACAGATTCTTAGCTTTAGCACTTTAATTTGCTTATTCGTGCTCAGCACTTGTTCAGAACTTGTTGTTAGCACTAAATAAGCTACACATTATTACATCATTCAACCTTCCTTTTTACCTACAGGAAAACAGTTTTTGTACTTACTTGCCTCACTTGCTTAGAGAAAAACAGCTCTTACACTCACTTTCCTCACTTGTCTAAAGGATAGTACTTTTTTATTCAGGCATGTCCAGGGGTCAGCTCCCAGTGTTCTCTCCTGTCTATCTGATGAATCTGAGCGTCTTGGGAAATGTAGCAATTGCCTCATGTACACAGACAACCCTCTCTTCCTACCAGCCAACACCACAAACTGTGAGAGATGCATTTATCTAGCTAAACTGGAGCTAAAGCTCTCTCCAACCAAGACTGAACTTGACAGTCAAGAGAAGGTAAACACATGCACCACACCACACTCATCACATAGTCCCACTAAACCTACACCACCAAAATCCACGCATAGAAACACAAAATCATTCGCGGCGGCACTCAATAATAATCTGCTCAAGCAACAAAGACCACCAAAGCAGAAACGCAAGCAACCTCCACCCCCCAATACAACCCAAATGACACATAGCCCACAGACTCAGTGTGCCAATAAACCACAACCCATAAGGCAAAACAATGTACCCAACACACTAGTCATAGGTGACTTTATAGTCAGGCACACTGATGTCCCACTCACCAGGCTAAACAAGGAGAAGGTTACTGTCAACTGTCAACTGTCTGTTGGGTGCCAGGATCCGCCACATAACCCACACACTCATGTCCCTCCACAAAAAGAACAAATATGACTCTGTCATTTTCCATGTTGGTGTGAACGACCTGAGACGTACCTCCCTGGACTACATGAAAAGAGACATGGAAGAGCTCTCCGATCTTGTAGCCCAGGCAGGTATGACCCTAGCCCTGAGTAGCATCCTGCCATTGCCCAGAATGATACCACAGTATAAGGACAAAATGATTGACTTCAACAACTGGCTAAGCTTCTGGTGTCAGTCTAAGAGGATCCAGTATCTGTCTGCCTGGGATGACATGGTCAGCAGACCACGATGCTTTGCCAGAGATAGCCTGCACCTGTCACCCCTGAGATTCCAGATACTGGCTAAGGGTCTTGCCACCCCCATAGTGCCTTTTTAGGCAAGGTTCAAATGACAAATTCACCACCATAACAGGAACAGACAAGCAAAAACTGAGGGTAATGCTACTCAATGCTAGAAGTCTAAATCTCAAAGTGCACTCACTCAAGGCACTCCTTAAAATAGAGAACATCGATATCTCTGCAGTGACTGAGACCTGATTCAAGGCTCTAGAAAGCACACCTGCATTCACAGGCTATAACTCATACCACACTTTTCAGCCATCTAACCTGGACCAGAACACCAAAGGCGGAGGTGTGTCCATATTCATTAAGGATATCCACACCTCCAGGTTAGTTGCGCAGCATAATGCATCCGAGGTTATCCAAGTGCAACTAACTCTGGGCAAAACTGCAATCCAAATTGTAGCTTGCTACAGATCCCCCACCATGCTCCAGGATTCCCACTTCTCTTTTATTGATATACTGGAAAATATTAGGGTTCAACCAAACACCCTAATAATGGGTGATTTCAACTACCCCACCATTAACTGGGAAAACTACTCATGTACCAACTCCTTCACTCAACGCTTTCTGGAATTCATAAATTCCAATGCCCTGAATCAACATATCCAAACCCCCACCAGGGGCAACAATATCCTAGACCTAGTCATTACCAACATGAGTGACCGGTGTTCTGGACCTGAAGTCAACTCCTCATTGGTCAGATCCGACCATAAGCTAATCAACCTAGATATCCACATCCTGCCCCCACCCAGCATTACGGAAACCATGGTAAAAAATTTCTCCAAAGCCAACTTCATATTTCTTAAGACAGAAGTGGCGAACATCCTGACACCCATGCAGATGGACAATACAGTTACGACTGCTGAATCCCACACAAATGCACTCTATAAGCACTTACACGAGTGCATGGATCGTGCTATTCCAAACAGAACCAAGATGCTATCCTCCAAAAAAGGAAGCCAATCTGGTGGTCCCCTGCCATAAACAAACTGTACAATAAAAGGAAGAAACTATTCCAAAAGAGAGTAAAATCCCATGAGTGGAGGAGCTCCCTGGTCAGCCTCAGTAAGATCCCTTCTAAGATCCTCCTAAACTAGCTATGAAAACAAAATCGCCACTGATTCTAAGGGTAACCACAAAGCATTCTATAGTTATGTCAAGAATCTGAATGGCAGCACCAAGATGTGCCCTGAGTTACAACACAATGGCATGCAAATTACAGAACCAACTGATATTGCCAACATCTTGGCAGATAGGTTCACTGCTAACTTTACCCCCCCCACCCCCTAAAGGGCCCATATTTATACAGGAAGAATGCAGAGTCCCTGTAATCACATCTATGCAGGTAACAGCTGCACTCTCAAAAAACAAAAACATGGCATCCATGGGACTGGACAACATACCAGGCTGCATTTTACATGAACTTCTGAACAAACTGACTCCCCACCTAAGCACCATGTTCAATCATAGTCTCATGTCAGGCTTTGTCCCCACTGAATGGTGCACAGCAATAGTTATCCCACTACACGAAGGGGGAACCACCACTGATCCTGGGAAGTATCGCCATATTAGCCTGATGAGCCTGGTCTGCAAGGCCATGGAATGTATCATCATGGAATTCATAAACAAAGACATTAGTAATCTCCAAACTCTGGACCCCACCCAGTTTGGGTTTGTAAAAGGCAGCTCATGCCTTCTGAACCTGATCAATTTCTTTGAGGCAGTCATCAAAGCAGTAGACGAGGGTAAGGTGGTTCACACAGCCTATCGTGACCTCGCCAAGGTTTTCGATACCATCCCCCATTCTGGAATTATATCTAAACTCATTAAACTAGGTATAATCCCCCACATCATAAGATGGGTTGTCAACTGGCTCACTGACAGATCCCACACTGTAAAAGTTGCAGACTCCAAATCTGACTTCAAACCAGTGACAAGTGGAGTACAACAGGGTTCATTCCTGGGACCTCTCCTGTTTTTTATCTACTTCCATGAAGTACAGGCTAACACAGAAGGCCTCTGGCTAATGAAGTTTGCAGATGACTGCAAACTAGGATCCATAGTCGAGTCCCCAAATGATGTGGACATCCTACAGAAGGGCCTCACTGAGACAGATGCCTGGTGTCAGAGGCATGGCCTCAAGTTCAATGCCAAAAAGTGCATTGTCATCCCCTTTGGTAAAAACTCTGTACCCATGAACTACCACATAAACAGCAGTCTACATGATGCCAAATGTGTGATAAGAGACTTTGGGACCCAGGTGGACAGTAGTCTCTCCGTTGATAATCACATCGCCACAGTAGTCAAGAAATCCTTCTTTGTGGTACACCTCATCACAAAAGGGTTCTCATCTAATAAAACAAAGAAGTCATTGTTCCCCTCTACTCGGCACTCAGTAAACCCATTATAGAGTACAACGCCCCTTTTGGAATGTACCTCACAAGACATCTGCAGCAGCTGGAAAGTCCACAGAAGTACCTCACAAAGAGGATTACTAGCCTCAAACAGATGCCCTACATTGACTGTCTCAAAAAGCTTCAGTTTTACTCTGTAGGATATCGCCTACTCCAAGGAGATCTCTGCCTAACATATAAAGCTATGTTAAACCCAGATCTGTTGGACATGCTACACCTAAAGAAATCCCAATCCCTCCAAGCTACACACTCTAGGGACCTAAACCTTGTCACCACAATAAGCAGGACATGCTGGAGGGATAGATTCCTGTCCCAGAGACTTCCTATACTCTGGAACAAGCTACCCATCTATGTCAAGCAAAGTTCCTCTTTAGCACTCTTCAAGAAAAATCTTGATGAGTGGATGGGAAATAGGAAATACACCCCAGGGATTACTTATGTGGCTCTGCTCAACAGGGCAGAGGAAATTAACTTTCTTGGGTGGCGTAAACCAGAAAACCTTGTTGGCTAGGCTTACTTGGGCTCTTGGGCAGATAGCCTAGTACCTACCTATGAACCTATGAAGTTGTCTGTAGGTTATAATGTCAGAGGGTTTTTGTGCTTATGCCAAAGCTTCCAGGCTTTGTCCCTGGCAGATATGTTTTGTTTGGTTGCTCTAGTGAGGCATGGGGTGTGATTAGCTTTTATACATTTTAGCCTGGCTGGTGTGAGTCTATTTAATATACTGAGGAATGCAGAGTTGAAAAACTGTACTGCATCATCAACGGGAAGTACTTTTAAGGAATCACAGTTGGTGCTATTTAAAGCATCATTAAAGGTTGTAGGGCAAAAATTAGATAAATCTCTGGTGCTTCTGTAATGATGTCTGTTTAATGTGTATTTGGTGCTATGTATTATAAAGGTGGGTAAGTGGTCACTGATACTGTTTGGGAGAGTTCCTCTGGAGGAGATTTTATTGGGGTCAGAGACCATAATCCAATCTAAGATTGTCCCACAGTTGTTGTTTATATTGGGTCTGGTGATATCAGTGATTAGGTGGGTGTAGTTATATAGGCTGATGTTAGAGGAAGAATGTTGCTGAGAGACATGCAAACAGTTGATATTAACATCACCAAGAATTATTGTGTCTGTAGTTATGTTGTTGGATGTCCAGGCTAGGATTTCCTCTAAGATGGAAATATTATTGCCAGGGGGAATGTACAGGACAATGATACAGAGGTTTTTTCTTTCATTAAGTTTTAGGAAGGCTATTACGATTTCTGCTGTTGAGAAGTTAGGAATGGGTGAGCTGTAAGAGATTGTGTTAAAGGTGCTGGGGTAGACTAGTGCTATCCCTCCACTTTTTTTCTGTGGTCTGTCAGTACACAGGCATGCAAAGCCAGAGGGAAGGAATTCTGAGCTTATTATGCATGGTTTTGGCCAGGTTTCTGTAGTGGCAATAATGTTGGACCTGTTGTGTGTTATCCAGGCATGGAAGTCAGGGATTTTGTTTTGAATACTTTGTAAGATTGATAGAGATTTATAGGGACTATGAAAGTTATTAATGGAGGGAAGCGGATCTGGATTGGGACTGATATCACCTCTTAAGGTTAGTTCAGAGCATTTGAGTAGGGCAGCAGTGAGGTTTAGCTTCTTTTTTGTGGGGGTGCAGGTGAATAAATGTGAGCAGTGTTTTATTTTTGTGGGTTTTTTGTCATTTTGGGTATTTTTAAATTTCTTTTTTTGCAAAGGTGCATTTTCGCTAAAATGCACTTTCGCGAAAGTGATTTCACTGTAGGACATTTCGATTTAATGTACTTTCGATGTAGCAACATAGATCCATATATATATATATATATATATATATATATATGTGTGTGTGTGTGTGTGTGTGTGTGTGTGTGTGTGTGTGTGTCTCTCTTTCTGTATATATATAGATTCACTTTAGAAGCTTGAAATACTGAAATATTGAAATTCAGTATTTCGAGCCCATAAAGTGGAATCCTCAAAAGAACAAAAACTCAGAAGCGTGAAATTCAAAATCTCGCATATCGGAGATTTTAAATTAGCACTTCTGCTGTACACAAACACACACTTTCTTCCACACACACAAACAGAAGCTCTGTCCTACATAAAACAGGGGGGCAAGGCTCCCCTGCACCCCCCTATGTGGGGATTGTGCTCCCCACACCCCCCACGTAAATATTCTAACTCCAAGGTCGCACTACATACAAAAACACACAAAACACAACCACACAAGCTACATTCTCCTCGCACACACACACACACACACACATCACAGCAACAAAACACACTAACACACACCACAGCCCCTACCCAAAATCCTTAACACATAAACAGTTACCTGAATCCATAACCACAGCGAAACGCCAGAAGAACTAATTCAAAATCTCCGGTATGCAAGGTTTTGAATTTCTCGCTTCTGAGTTTTTGTTCTTTTCAGGATTCCACTTTATGGGCAGAAAATATTGAATTTTGATATTTCAGTATTTCGAGCTTTTAAAGTGAATCCGTATATATATATATATATATATATATATATATATATATATATATCTATATATATATGGGTCTACTTCGAATAACCGAACCGCCACTTCACCAACACCCAGAAGATCGAGACGGAATGACCGAACAGGTAGATGATCGAAAAGGCGGTATTCCGACAGCCAAAAGACCGACAACGGCAACGTGTGAGCGCGATCCGGTAAGTGTGCGATAGTGACAGATTTAGGATTGGGGAGCGGACAGGTAAGTGTACGATAGTGAGGGATTTTAGGTTAGGGTGTGGGAAAGGTGAGTGTACGGTAGTGTCAGACGTAGGGTTCCGGTAAGGTAAGTGTGTGATAGTGACGTAGTGTAGTGTAGGGAAGGGTTGAGTGTGTTAGGGTTAGTATGTGGGGTGGAGTGAGTGTGCGATAGTGACGGGCTTAATGTTTTAGGGTGGGTTAAGTGAGTTAGGGTTAGGGTGCAGGTAGGGTAAGTGTGCGATAGTGACAGTGTTGAGGTTTAGGGGTGGGTTAAGTGAGTTAGGGTTAGGGTGCGGGTTGGGTAAGTGTGCGGTAGTGTCGGACGTTAGGGTTAGGGTTTAGGTTAAGGTTAGTGGATATGTTATTGTGTGCAATGTGTAGTTTACGTTTTTTGTGTCGGTGTAATGGTGTTCGGTTTTTTGAGTTGTTGGTGTTTGTCGGTGTTGTGTGTTTTCAGTTGTTTGGGGTCAGTAAATTGTGTGTCAGTGAATCGGAAGTTCAGTTATACAAAGTAGACCCATATATATATATATATATATATATATATATATATATATATATATATGTGTGTGTGTGTGTGTGTGTGTGTAAATAGATTTATTACACTAAAAGAACTCAAGAACATGAGGACTTTTTAAAATGTAGCAATTTAGAAGAGAATCTGAAATCTTGAAGTTTGTCAGGTTTATTTGCTAGGGATACAGTTAAATTATTAATCTGACTGCCAGCTTCATAGGTTCATAGTTTCATATTTAAATTGCACTATAAATATCAGCAAACTATACATGTGATGCACTATGTGTTTTTATGAACTCAAACATAAGCCTAAATTCAGACAATATACACTGGATGCACTCTGGATGATTTCAATTACTGAAAGTTTTACCAAGCTTAACCTTAACATTTATTTAACTGAATGAAAATTCATTATGTGTCAGAGAGTTAAGTTAGTCTATCTAAATGTCATCCTGGATAAATTTGTGAATAACACACATAATCCCCTTCTTACTTTGTTATCTACTCTGCGTGGAGAGACTAGTTCAAAGGTGCCATTAATATATTTCAATTTACCCCATTTCTATGTGAACCGATCCTTAGTGATTAATCATTTTCTGTCACTTGCTGTCAACTTCATAGCTGTTAATGATGGAACAATTAATCCTCTGTAATTCTGACCTGCAAAATCTATCGAGTATCCCTGGAAATGATTCAATTTACACTTTTACTTGCATCACCTACCATATTATCAGGATGCAGAATATATGAATACTGAGATATGCTGCACAGCAATTATATTAGCCTGAAAGTACATGCCATCCACTGGCTCCGTTTTCTTAACTTATCAGATATTTATCTTACAAATAACATTTGCTTTTATAATAAAATCAAACTTTTTATTTTGGCTGTAATATATATTATCAGTTAAGTTTTAGAAGCTATATACACATCTGCGTGTCAGTATGATGTGATATTTTCCCTCCAGTTACTGTATGTTCTCTTCCTACTTTCAGAAAAATCTTCAAAACATAGTAGCAGAAATAATTGATAACAAGTTGTAGATATTTCATGTCAGTATGATATAGTAATTGCAGTAACTAATAATCATTGTAGACAATATAGATTTGTGTTTTATTAATAACAAATTAACTTGCTATGAAGTAAATAAAATAGAAGTATCTCTTCTTTCATGTTGTCCATTCATTTCCTGTCATGCAATGGATCAGAACTTACTGGTGACCAGATAAAATACACAATTAAACAAACACACACACACACACACACACACACACACACACACACACACACACACACACACACACACACACATTTTATTTATTGTGATTTACTTATGATGGATTTACATGCTTTACAGTTTTCTCTCTCATAAATTGATACTGCCATTTTTATAGCAGATTGTATTATTCCTTATGCAGCTTTTTTATTAATTGATATTTGTTATTATTATTATTAAATGCATCATTGCTGTGTACAACTTAAATATAAGTAATAAACAGGTCTTCTAATGATTTCTTTCTAGTGGTTTAAACCCTGGTACCCATCTAATAATCCAGCAAAACTACAGTCATATTCTTCAAACGGAATTCATAAATTCACTCAGGGTAAACTGCTACTAAAACTCTATTAAGCATTCTGTATGAAAATGCATGTTACGTTTACCACTTGCCTGAGTCTTGCCTGAAATGGGCTCATTGTACTAATTACCTTTCCTAGTTAACAAAACATAGTCTGATCTTAAGGGAAGTTCATGCCTCACACCATGCAGAATAGCAAGTAACTGCGGTGGGTTATGAAATTGATATTTTTGTTTGGTGTGTGTGTGTGTGTGTGTGTGTGTGTGTGTGTGTGTGTGTGTGTGTGTGTGTGTGTGTGTGTGTGTGTGTGTGTGTGTGTGTGTGTGTGTGTGTGTGTGTGTGTGTGTGTGTGTGTGTGTGTGTGTGTGTGTGTGTGTATTTTGGAGGCTGGGTGCTGATGTGTGTGCCTGTAAAAATAGACATCTGTAGTCTACAACAAATCGTAGAGACCATTTAAAGTAAAGCTACCTGTTTTTGGATACATGGAAGGATTAATTATATTAGTATGATTGGGTCTGTCAAAGATATCTTGTCTGAAGACAGTTTGCCCAGCTTCCAATGCCATCCTTTTTTCTATGGAGAGATTTCAACTCCACATTCCCATACAAAGGAAGATTTTCTGTACTCACTGTGTATTACTACTAAAGCCAGAAAGGTGTGGAAGTACAAGCTAGCTGGCAAGATCCAGACAGACAATGATGAGTCATTGACCAGTTTTAAAGTAATGAGCCAGCAGACTATGGCAAACTGTTTTATTACCAAAATTTTGTGTCAAACATAAAAAATAGAGACAAAAACAGACCAGTTTTGGCTATAAGGTTAACATAACCTTCATCAGTGTTATACAAAACATAACTTCAATAGTTCCATTTTATAGTAGACATGTAAATAATATGAAATATCATTGGTCACTCACAAATGCTCATTAAGTCCCGGTGGAAATAACCCACCCAATTTAATGATCCATTTCTTTTCCTTAGAATTCAATATAGTATGCAATCCAGCTTTATTCATCCTGTTGCCCATAATTTTATCAATCACAATGAATCTAAAGGAAGCATTCTTGTGTATTGTAATATGTCTGTAGAGAGCATTTCTGGTCTTTTTGGTTCTTATATCACTAAAATCTTCTGAAATATGTAGCCTTAAAGGTCTAGACGTTTGGCCTATGTAAAAAGCAGAACAGGTACATGTTGTGAGGCAGACGACCCAGTCCGTGCCACAATTTGCAAAGAACCCAATATTGTATATATTCAAAGTATTGTTGCTGCTGAATTCTTTAGATTTGGTCACACTCCTACAATGGGTACAATGACCACAAGGGAAGCATCCCACAAGTAAGTCTCCAGTCAAGGTTCTTTGGGTAAAATCCAATTTGGACCTACCATTGTGTTTATAATGGCTAAGCTGGGAGCCCATGTTCCTGCTATTCCAAAATGAAAAGAAACATATGTCCTGTAGGAAGGTTGAGATATTAGCATCTGCAAGTAGTATATTCCAGTGCCTCTGCACACTATTCAATAAAACATCAGTATTTCTCCCACAAGTAGTTAGTAATTGGATCAATGATTGATTAATTGATTTCCTCTGTTTGTACTGCAAGAGATCCTTCCTGCTGACTGTAGATACCCAATTACCAGCACTGAGGATATTACCCATTTTGTATCCCCCATCCCTGAATCTAGTGGTTAGGTCATCCTTGAAGTATTCATAGGTTTCCAGATGTGAACAAATGCGTTTCATCCTTAAGAATTGGGATTTTGGAATTTTCCTGCAGATATACGGTGGGTAAAACTGGAGGCTTGGAGAAGAGAATTATATTGTGGGTATTTTCGATAGACCTCTGTCTCTAAAGTGTGGTCAACATTCCTGGCAATCAGAACATCTAAATAGGTGATTTGTTGAGAACTATAATTCACTGTAAATTGGATGCCCCATTTATTGTCATTACGGTATCCCACAAACTCCATTATTTATTCCACATCAGATTTCCATACCATCCAACAAATATCAAGGACTCTTCTCCAAATGTCAGTCTCATCTAGATAGATGTTATGTGTATTGTCATATATCAAGAACTCCTCAACATATGCTATAAATAGGTCAGCATAAATGGGGGCAAAAGATGCCCCCATTGGTGTACCCAGGACTTGCCAATAGCATTTGTCCTGACAGAAGAAAGTGTTCTTGGTCAACACATGTTCTGCAATGCAAATAAGGAAAGTTTTAAGGCCTGGAGGATAGAGTTCTGATTTATAGAGCCAGTATTCTAAGGCCTCTAGTCCCATCCTGTGTGGAATATTAGTATAACGTGTCGAGACATCCAAAGTGCATAATAGCCATTCCAATTCTAGTTGCATGTCTGAAACAATTTGGAAAAATTCCATGGTGTCCTGAATTCTTGAACGTACCCATTGAATTAAGGGTTGTAGATATTGCGTCAGGAATTGTGAAAGGGGTTCTGTAATTGAGCCCCTGCCTGAAATGATGGGTCTCTAGGTGGAAGGTTCAGATCCTTATGTATTTTTGGAAGAAAGTAAATATATTGTCTCATGGGATCTGAAACAGTCAAATAATGTAAAGTGTTATTTGAAATAATGCCCTCCTCTTTAGCTGACCACAAGAACTGATCAATCTGTTTCTTAAACCTGCAAGTAGGATCTAATGGCATACAGGTGTAATAATGCCCATCGCTAAGCTGTCTGATTGCTTCCGCATTGTGTTGTGTCCAATTCATTACAACCACAGCCCCACCCTTATCTGCAGGCAGGATAACTAATTCCTTGTTGTTAACCAATTCTTGTAAAGCTTCAGTTTCGATCTTTGAGAGATTATTAGCTTTACATTGGAATTCCCTAGCATGAAAGTGCAAATCCTTTAGGATGGAAGTTTGAAACCTTTGTACATTGGGATGCATAGGTGGTGTAAACTTGGATTTATGATATTTGAAACCCCCTTCATATTCAGGGTTATCAGACATTTGAAAAAATAACCTTAAATTAATCAGTCTACAAAAGGATATAATATCCTGTGCAAGATTATCTTCAGAGACAAAAAAGCCAGGTATGAAGTTCAAACATTTGTTCAATATTTTTATTTGATTGTTTGACAGAGGTACTGCAGAAATGTTCAACACATTATTATTGGTAATCATTTCTGAATGATCAAGTTCAGTAATCCCTCCATGTTTAACACTCTTGGAATGTTTCCTCCCTCTCCTCCTCTGCCACAATCTAGGGCTTGGTGTGTTGCTTCTTTTAGACAGTGGAGAGTCTGGGGCATGCTGTGTGTCGGGGCCAATCACTGATGATGAATCTTCCCCAGATGTTTCATAGTTAAATGGGGTTGTTCTTTAAAGAATCAACCTGTGTCTCTTTCATTTTCCCAACTTTCTACCATCATTTTCAAACCTAACTTGTTTGTTATTGTTACTAAACTGGGTGCCCCTATCATAATCTGCTAAATCCCTCTGAAATGTCCTCATTTTCTTTGCCTTAAGCTGTTGTTCAAGATTAAGAGGGTCTTTGCTAAGTTTATTAAGGCATATGTCATACATTTGCAATCCTTCAAAAGTCCTAGTTTCCTCACACAGTTTGGTTACTTCAGCTGTGTCCTTCTCTATAGTATGGACAGAACAGGAGGACAAAACCCACACAAACCCCATAGATGCATGTTGCTGAGTCACGGCCCACTGTTCAGCTAGTTCAGTGTCCACCTTGCTTACCAGAGGTTGTATATGTACCCTGAGTCCCCTTGGTGCTATACCCATGGTCAAATATGCTTTAAACAATTTGGAGTGCCACACATTGGTCTGTAAGGACATCATATGTTTTGTTAAGTTTTGAAAGTGGGCTTCATAAGTATCATCCAATGACAAAGGAGTCAAACTATTATTGGGGTTATTATTTTGGCCCAAACCAAACACCCCCAGATCATCCCGGTCTGCTTATAACCCCTTTAGTATGCTTGCCAAATCCATGAGGAATAGATGGTTCAAACCAATTGTCTATACGTAAATACTATATGTATAAATGATCCTATATGTTGAAAGATCAGTAAATACTTGGATAAATATAAGGGTACATACCACCAAGGTGTGCAAATATTACCTGAGTCTAAAGATATATTGGTATCTAAAAGATATATAGATCAATAGCAATAGCAATCACAATAAGTAGGCAAGGGCCCGATATATGGTATCAGTCACTAACGATTAGAAGGCACATAGAGCCAAACCTGTTCAAGGCCCCCAGGTCCCAATATTATAGTTATTCAGACCTATTTCAAAAGATATTCAAAAATATATATATATATTTAGAAATCACAACAATGCTACGTTCATTAGCATGAAATGCACAAACCTTCCATGATAAATTCCATAAACTGAGAAACAGACAATAATAGCATTTGCTATTTGGTCCTTGGACAGGAAACCATAATAAATTACATTTAGATTGTTATAACCATTAGGCAGGATGATATAGCAATGCTATGTCCATTTCATATGATTCAAACTGCTTAAACGAACAATAATAGCCTTTGCTGTAAATTGAGTGACAAATGACACTAGCATACATAAAGCCATTGACCAAACTCTCAATAACTACTGTAAAGTACAGTGAAACCAACAAAACATGGATAAAAGCAATAACCCCCTTGGCGTTATACATATCAGCAACCATGGATCAATTTGTTATACATATAGAATACATATTTAGTCCATTAGAACCCCCAAATATTAATCAGATGCTTCCCTTCAAATGTTGGGAGATATAAATGTTGGATCCCATAATACCTATGCGTCAGTTGGTTAAAAAATAGTTGTCAGTATCACCAAACCCCTGAATATTGACCAAATCCTGCCACAATATATATTGAGAACAAACAGCAGATCCTATAGGTTCAAAGGTAGTGAGGGACAACTCTATTGAACAGTCCAACCTATCCAAAAATATCCCATCAGTATCCGTCCCTATTTAGTAGCACAAACACTAATATTCTAACAATAAATTAGCACAGTAATCATGTGAAATAGTGACATTTCCCCATCCAGATGTATAAGACCAAACAATGCCGCCTAGTAATCTGATATTAAACATACGTGTATAAATAATATGTTATTCCTCCTGACATTCAAATAGTAGTAATTCCAACCTCAAATAGGACCAAAAAGCTTTATTAGTATAACATTAACCCTGATGCACATACAAATATATATATATATATATATATATATATATATATATATATATATATATATATATATATATATACATATACCAAAAAAGAAACAAGAGTGCAACAATGGCTAAGAAATCAAAACTGCAGCGATTTTACCATTTATTGTCAGGAACGAACAAAGTAAGCGCTTTCACGTCCTACGACGCTTCATCAGACTTCAACAAAATTCGTGTAAAATGCAGCACATTAAATACATCTTCCTTAATTGGTAACAATCAGGTTAAACATTAGTTTTAGATAATTTTTTACAAGTTGTTTATGCATATTTATTATGCACTTTTATCAAATTAATATATATGTAAATAATTTTTTTAAAATGTTTTCTGTAGAATGTTGTTTAATTTTTGCATACATTTATTATATGGTCCTACAGGGCTGACATTGAGACTCAGAAACTGCACACAAATTGGTATTAATTATTTATGTTAATTGATGGATACCAATTAAGGAAGATGTATTTAATGTGCTGCATTTTACACGAATTTTGTTGAAGTCTGATGAAGCGTCGTACGACGGGAAAGCGCTTACTTTGTTCGTTCCTGACAATAAACGGTAAAATCGCTGCAGTTTTGATTTCTTAGCCATTGTTGCACTCTTGTTTCTTTTTTGGCATTTGTTTCCTGTTACTCCGGAGTGCTTTACTCAGCAGTCTCTTTCTTTTTTTGATATATATATACATATATTTGAAGGTATTCACGTTCGAATCTTTGTTAATAATATCAATTATACTCAAATTTCCAAGTACAGCATGTCAAGCACCTGCCTATAATGATGTACACTTTAAAAAAACATGATTCCTACAAAACATAGCGTTAGAAAATATAAAATGTAAGCATAACAAACAATATTAGAGTCCAGAAGTAGCTAGTCATGGTTAAATTTCAAGAGTAACGATCATTGTGGTGTTAGCCATTGTTTAAGCCACAAAATGTTTAGAAAGCATATTACCAGACATAGTCCTGTGTTAAGCATCTGGTCGAATATAGGAGCTGAAAAGCAATCTTATACCCAAAAAACATTGACTGGAGACTTACTTATGGAGTGCATCCCTTGTGGTCATTGTACCCACTGTAGGAGTGTGACAAAATCTAAATAATTCAGCAGCAACAATACTGGGAACATATACAATATTGGGTTCTTTGCAAATTGTGGCACGGACTGGGTCGTCTGCCTCACAACATGTACCTGTTCTGCTTTTTACGTAGGCCAAACGTCTAGACCTTTAAGGCTATGTATTTCAGAACATTTTAGTGATATGAGAACCAACAAGACCAGCAATGCTCAAAACAAACATACTACGATACACAAGAATGCTTCCTTTAGATTCATTGAGATTGATAAAATTATGGGCAACAGGATGAATAAAGCCAGATGGCATATTATATTGAATTCTAAGGAAAAGAAATGGAACATTAAATTGGGTGGGTTATTTCCACTGGGACTTAATGAGCATTTGTGAGTGACCAATGATTTTTCAGATTATTTACATGTCTACTATAAAATGGGACTATTGAAGTTATGGTTTGTATAACGCTGATGAAGGCTGTGTTAACCCTATAGCCAAAACCAGTCTATTTTTGTCTCTTATTTTTCATGTTCGACATGAAATTTTGGTAATAAAACAGTTTGCCATAGTCTGCTGGCTCATTACTTTAATACTGAATTGTTATGTTTGGGGCCATACAGTTTCCGTACTTTCAGGGACTCTTCTGCTGTCATTGACCAATTTATAACACAGTATTATTGATTTAGTCATAAAAATATTATAAGTGCAATAAGCTTGCTCTTCCCTTAAATGAGGGTCAGTCTTTCCTGAAAAACTTTGTAGCCCTCCAGTCTCTACAACTTTGAAAATAATGTACAATTGTTAATACATATATTTATGTATTGTTTCATGTTTTGTTTATCTGCAAAGTCTGACTTGGATAAAACATTTTTCAGTGAAGGCCCAGGAAAATACCAGTATTGACATATATATATATATATATATATATATATATATATATATATATATATATATATATATATATATATATATATATATATATATATATATATATATATATATATATATATATATATATATATATATATATATATATATACATATATATATATAGATGGAAAGAGAGAGAAAGACATATCAATATATATATATATATATATATATATAGAGAGAGAGAGAGAGAGAGAGAGAGACAGACTGAAAGATCTACTTCACAAGCTTAAAGGTACAAAATTTCAAACTGCAGTAGGTCAAGACCATAACTTCGACATTTTGAAATGCGAAATTGTAATAAAAAAATAAAAACAATTTTTTTTTGTTTTACAATTTTGCAGGGGAACAAGCTCCCTGCACCCTCCACACCACCTGCTAAATACATATAACAAATCTAAGATCGCACTACACTAAGAAAAATGGCAAATTTCCCATTCCGTACTGCACAGTGATTTCCATTCGAAACATTCAAAGTTTCTAAACTTCAATATTATGGTCTCGACCATTTTCAGTTTGAAGTTTTAAACGTTTGAGATTGTAAAGGGAAGCCCTATCTATACGCGCGTGTGTGTGTGTGTGTGTGTGTGTGTGTGTGTGTGTGTGTGTGTGTGTGTGTGTGTGTGTGTGTGTGTGTGTATATATATATATATATATATATACACACACACACACACACACACACACACACACACACACACACACACACACACACACACACATACAGTGGATATGAAAAGTTTAGACACCCCTGTTAAAATGCCAGATTTTTGTGATATAAAAAAATGAGACCACAATAAATCATTTCAAAACTTTTCCCACCTTTAATATGGCCTATAACCTGTAAAATTCAATTGAAAAGCACCCAAATCTGTTAGGGGAAAAAATATAAAAAATAAAAATGTACAATACGCTGTTTGCATAAGTGTGCACACCCTTAAACAAATACTTTGTTGTGTTTCTGGTGTAACAGTAAGTATGATCCCTGATGCGTTCACGTAAGGTTCTATTTGTCTTGCCCACATAGAAACAAAAACATGTAACACAGTGGGCCACATACACCACATTCCTTGTATTGCAATTGCTGTTATTCCTTAATTCCCACAACCGTCCACTCTCTGGGTGTTTAAAGTAACGAAATTCATCTATTGAATCACACTGTGTGCACCTACCACATTTTTTGGTTCCATCATAATATTTTATATTAGAGGGAGTGGTGCCTACATTTGCAACAGTGTAGCATAGAGATTGTTTAAGATTCTTCATGTTATACAGATAGATAGCTATATATATATATATATATATATATATATATATATATATATATATATATATATATATATATATATATATATATATATATATAGATATGTGTATAGACAGATAGATAGCTATATATATATATATATATATATATATATATATATATATATATATATATATATATATATATATATAAAATATATATATACACATATATAGACAGTTAGACAGATATATATATATATATATATATATATAGCTATCTGTCTATGTATATATATATATATATATATATAGACAGATAGCTACATATATATATATATATATATATATATATATATATATATATATATATAGACAGATAGCTATATATATACATATACATACATATATATATATATACATAGACAGATTGATAGCTAATATATATATATATATATATATATATATATATATATATATATATATATATATATATGTAAAACAAACCCAAGCAGCTAGGAGCTCACCATTAGATAAAATAGCAATCCTGTCAGCGTTGCAGCCTTGTAAGAATGAAATAAAACGAACGTAGTAAAAAAGACTTTATTGCAGAACTTCAAAAAAAGTGTGAGCGCTTTCACGGAAGTAAATCCGCTTCTTCAGACATAATAAAAACAAACTCAATCCTAGCCTTATATATATTCTATAACATCATGTGACTAATACATCAATTCATCAATAATTCAATTAATCAATTAGATCACTGGTAGAGCAATTAAGAAATGCACTTAAAAATGCACTCAAGAAATGCACAATGCAACTAGCACATGAAAACATTTACAAAAATGAAAATGTGAAGTATATAAAAATATAAATATATAAATATACAAATAATAATGATAATAATACACACAACCTCATGTACTAACGTAACTTCCTATTTTTCAAATGAGGTTTGATAGAGACAGTTTCATTGAGACCCCTGCCCCTGTGTGCTCCCAGTCTAATAATCCAACGGAGTTCTGTTTGTTCAGTTTGATTAATTATATCTCCTAATCGTATAGTCTGTGCTTGAGCATGCAAAACCTGAAACAAAAAAGTATGTTCAGATCCTTGTTGCAATGTATGTTTTGCTAGGGCACTATAGTCATGGTCTCTGATATAACAATATGCAAGGTTCCTAATGCATTTGCGAAGTGACCTATTGGTTTTACCTACGTAAAAACAAAAACATGTCACACAGTGTGCCACATATACAACATTCCTGGTATTGCAATCACTGTTGTTTCTTAATTCCCAAAGACGTCCACTATCCAGCCGGTGAGCGGGGTAGGGCCTACATTAACTGCAAGGGCTTCCCCTCCATCAACTGCCAGGTCATGTGTGATGACCAGGGCATAATAATGAATGTGTGTGCTGGCTGCCCTGGGAGCTACCATGATTCCCACATCTGGCATTTGACGCAGCTGTACCAGACATTTGCCAGTGGGGACATCCCACATGGACACCTAGTGGGGGATGCAGGTTATGCACTGGAGCTGTGGCTGATGACACCCATCAGAAACGCACACACACCTAAACAGGAACGCCATAATGAGGCACACGCACAAACACGTAATGTAATAGAGCGTGTGTTTGGGCTGCTCAAGTCACGGTTCCGGTGTCTGGACACATCTGGTGGAGCCTTGCAGTAAACACCAACTACATGTACCCAAATTGTCATGGTATGTGCTATGCTACATAATATGATCTTGTGAAAACAGCTGCAGCAGGACCAGCATAGGGCTGGGCCAAACAGCCCCCCACCATTGCCAAGGCCATCACAGGCAGAGCGTGACTCGGAGGAGGAACAACCTTAGCCTGCCCCAGTAGGCAGAAGGAGGCATGCCCAGTATGCCCTGGCCTTGCCAAAGAGGCAATGCATAGCACATACACTGGCTCAGTAGGAACCCTGGGAATGATACCCCCTCTGACTCACTCAAATAATAACAGGGATGCCTAAAATGATATGACCAGCTCACAAACATGTACAGGGAGTGTAATATTTGCATCCGACAGAGGCAGCCCTGCAGCACCACCTGAGGCATGAATGCCATGTGTTAATTAATGTAACACCATGTACTATATGCACACCTGAGGACCGTGACTAACATCCTACTCTCACCAAGCATCATGCCACAATATGACAATGAGATGATCAATTGCAATAATTGGCTGAAGTATTGCAGTTAGTCAAAGGGGATCCAATGTGTGCCAGCCTGGGATGACATACTGAGCATGACATGATGCTCCACCTGCTAGGACTGGCGTGCACCTATCAGTGCAGGCCATATGCATACTGACAAAGGCTGTTGTTACCCACAGTGTGCCCTGAATAGGTAAGGCTCAAAACACAAACCTACCTCCATAGGTATCAGAAGGGATAAGAACCTAGATGTAATGCTACCCAATGCCAGAAGTCTAAACAGCAAGATGCATGCAGTCTAAACTCACCCAGTATGGAGAATGTTGATATCTGTGCTGTAACAGAAAACTGGGTCAAGGCTCACAACAGCACCCTAACACGACCAGGTTACACCTCATACTGTGCTGTACAGCCTGAAAACATGGAACAAGCTACAAAAGGAGGGTGACTAGCAATAATTGTGAAGGATAATCACACCCCCATGTTGGTACCACAACAAGAAGCAGCATGGACTAGCTATGGTCAAGTAACAGTGGCTAAAACTGCCTCCCAGTTTATAGCCTGCTACAGACTACTGTCCCAACACCAGGAACTGCACCTGGCCTATGTTGGAATACATGAATATATCAAGTCCTCCAAACCACATTATATTGGGTGACTGAAAATACCCAGACATAGACTGGGAGCATTATACTAGCTCCAACACTGTAGGACAAAAGTTCATAGAATCCATAAACCAAAATGCCCAGGAACAACGTACCACTCCCACAAGAGGGGTAAGCATACTGGATGTGATAATCAGCAACATGGGTACTGGATGGCAAGATGAGAAGTGTATTGCTCACTGGTAAGACCAGACCATAGAGTAATCACAGTGGATATACACATCCTGACCACAGTCCCTGGCCAGAAAACCACAGTGAAAAACATGTGTAAAGCAAAAGTTGCACTCCTCCAAACTGATGTGGAATCCATTAAAGGCCCTGTGCAGGTGCAAAATATGGGCCACACCTCAGAACCTGTTATACATGCATTCCATGAACACTGCCAGGAATGCTTGGATTATGCAATCCTAAATTAAAACAAGACACAATGCCATACACGCAGGCATCTGGCATGGTGGACTCCAGCCATTACCAAACCATGCAAGAGAATGAGGAAGCTACTACATGATAGAGCAAACATAAAAAAAGAAGTAATCACTGATCAGTAGTATGGCAATAAAATATGTCCACACATACAATCCACTAAGGCCAGCTACAACAAGTTGAATCTGTGAATCTTGAGGCAATGTTACACCTGCCCCAAGTGCACAGACAACCCTCAATTCCCCCCAAGAAATACAAATATATGTGAGATATGCAACCATTTATCCAAACTGGAGGCTGAGCTCCCTCAACTCAGTACTCCCAAAACTAGTCAGGGGGAGAAGGTAACCACACCCACCACAAACCCAGTCCCACATAGACATATGACAACTGCAAACCAAAGACATAAACACAAAAAAAATTCCAGGAGGCCCGAATTACAAACACACCACACCAACAGAGGCCTCCAAAGCAGACACCCAATCAAACAACCTCCAAACATAGCACATGCAACACATAGTACACAAAGCTGGTGTGCCAAACAGTCACAGGCCAGAAGGAGAAACAACGTGCCTGATACAGTTGTAATAGGTGACTCCATAGAGAGACATGCTGCTGTCCCGCACACCAGACTGAACAAGGGAAAGGGTACAGTAAGCTGCCTGTAGGCTGCTACAATACACCACATAACACAAGTATGCAGGTCACCCCAAAGCAAGTAGAAATATGATGCAGTCATAGTCCATGCTGGTGTGAATGACCTGAGATGTACCTCCCCAGACTACATGAAAAGAGACATAGATGAGCTCTCCGATTATGTAGTCCAGGCCGGTATGACACTGACCATTTGCAGCATCCTACCCTCACCAAGAATGATGCCACAGTACAAACACAGAATGATCAGTTATAACAAGTGGCACAATTACTGGTGTCATTCCAAGGGGATCCAATGTCTGTCTGCTTGGGATGTCATGCTTGACAAGCCACGCAGCTGTTCCAGGGATGGCTTGCACCTGTTACCCCTCGGCATCTGGATATTGGATAAGGCGTTTGCCACCTCCATAGAGCCTTTCGTAGACAAGGCTGAAAAGACTAACCCACCACCCTAGAAAACATAAGTGGAAAGAAACATAAGGGTAATGCTGACCAATGCCAGATGTATAAACCTCAATATGCATGCTCCCGAGGCCCTCCCCAGTATGGAGAACATTGATGTCTGTGCAGTGACAGAAACCTGCTGCAAGCCTCCTGACAGCACACCAGCACTACCAGGTTATACCACATATCATGCGTTATGGCCCCAAAACCTGGAACAAAACATAAAAGGAGGGTGAGTATCCATATTCAGCACAGACACCCATATGTCCAGGTAACTGACAATGCACAAGGCATTGGAGTCCACCCATGTGCAACTAACCATAGGCAAGACTGCTGTACAGTCTGTAGCATGCTACAGACCACAGTCTCACACACAGGAACCCCACCCAGCCATCCTGAAGACACTGGACAGTATGAATGTCCCACCAAATACCAAACAAGGTACTCACAAATTACCACATAGGTGGTAAACCATTATGTATGGAAGGAGTAATCAGGGACCTAGGGACACAAGTGGACAGTAACCTGTTATGTGACACTCACATTGCCAATGTGGCTAGGAAGACTGTCTATATTGCACACCGTATCATGAAAGGATTCACATCTACGTCAACAGAGGTCATTGTGCCCCTATACTGTTCTCTTACCAGACCCATAATCTAGTACAATGCCTCATTTGGGATGTACCTTACCTGACACCTGCAGCAGTTAGAAAGACCTCAAAGGTACCTCACCAAGAGGATAAAGGGTCTCAAATATATGTCATATGCTGCCTGGCTGTAGACACCCCAGCTGAATGCAGTCACATACTGCCTACACAGAGGCATTGTATGTCTGTTGTACAAGGCCATGTCCAACACAGGAGTAATGGACATGCTCCACCCCAGAAAACTCAAAGCTATCGGAGCTGTGAGAGTGAGAGATGTCAACCTCAACACAATGAAATAGGATGTGATGGAGGGACAGATACATAACCCAGAGGCTCCCCACACCCTGGAACAGAATCCCACTCCATGTTAGGCAGAGCCCCTCACTGACACTCTTCAACAGGAATCTTGCCAAGTGGATGGATGATCGTAGATTTACACTGGGGGTCTTCACTGTGTCACGTCCAGACAGAGGCACAGCAAAGCAAATCATAAATGGCCATAATATTCACATAGCAAGGGGTGGCGAAAGCCACACACACTCTGGCTAGGCTTACAAATGCCCTAGGGTGGATAGCCTAGTATGAACCTATGAACCTATGAAGATACAAATTGTACAGGACACTAAGGATAATCCCAAGGCTTCCTCAACTGATGGTAGGAACCGTGTTGGGAATTCACAGATATGCTCTGAATCACACAAATATTACAAACAACATACCAAACACACACACATATTGCCAACATACATCCTGACAGGTGCAGTGCAAACCCCCCCCCCACCCAGATTGCAAAATATCTATCCCAGCAGACTGCTGGCCCCCTGACATTGCAGATGCTGAGGTAACAGCCAGCATCTACAAAGCAAAACACACAGCAGCAATTGTATGAGATGGTGTCCTGGGCTGAGTCCAACATGGACTCCAAGAAGAATGGAATGCTAAATCACACTACTGCTCAATGTCAGCCTTACCACAGGATATGTACCCAAAGAGCAGTGTACAACAACAGTGGTCATTCTCAACAAAGGTGTTGCCTGAATGGATACTGAAAACTACCACCCCAGAATCCTGAGAAGCTTGGTCTGCACAGCTATGAAAAGGATCAGCATGTACCACAGACATAAAGATATTGGGGACCTACTGACACCAGACCCTACCCAGTGTGGCTTTCTTAAGTGCAGATCCTGCCCCTAAACATGTTTGACTCATTTGAAACAGTCATTAAGGTCATTGATGAGGGCAATGTGGTCCACACAGCGTAGCTGGACCTTGCAAAGGCTTCCATACAATACCCTATGTGTTCATTATAGATATGCTCACCAGCTTAAATATAAACCCCTATGTCAGTAGAGGGGTTGCAAACCAGACCAAGGACAGAACTGACATGGTCAGACATGCTGCAGCCAAGTCAGACTACAAACCAGAATATAACTGGCATCCCACAAGGCTTGGTCCTGGGACCTCCCTTGTTTGGTATATATGTCCCATAGGTAGAGGCCAACATGGAAGGACTGTGTCTGAACATGTTTGCAGAGGACTACAAACTGCCCACCATATCTGACCCTCCAGCTGACACAAGCATCCCACAAAAGGGCCACATAGAAACAGACAACTGGTGCCATAGATATGTTAGCAAGCTAATTGCAGAAAAGTGTATAGTCAACCCCTGTGGATATACAGTAAGTGCCCACCAATTACCACATAGGTGTTAACCCATTACATACTTAACATGTAATGAGAGACCTGGGGACACAAGGTGATAGATATCCTGCATTGGACAAACATGTGGCTGTACTGTTTACAGAAACATACCATATACCCACCTAATCATGAAGGTTGTCAGATCTAGATAAGGGGAGGTCATTGTGGCTCTGCAGTCATCCTTCATCAGCATTACAATTGACTACAATAGCCCCTGTGGGATATACCTCAGCAGACACCTCCATCAACTGTAAAGTCCCCAACAGTACCTCACCAGGAGTATCAAAGAGCTTAAACAGATGCCATATGTTGCCTGATTAAACAAACTGCAGCTACACACACTGCCATACTGCCCACCCAGAGGCAAGCTGTGCCTGATGTATAAAGCCATGTCCAAGCTGGAATCAATAAACATGCTGCACCTTGTACAATCTGAATGGCAGTGAGCTATGCACATGAGAGACCTGAACCCCAGCACTGACATACATAGGACAAGCTGTACTGCATGATCCATAACACAGAAGCCACCCCCACTCATGAGTAAACTCCCAGTACAGGTTATCCATAGAGTCACTCATCGATTCTCCTCGAGAGGAATCTTGATGAGTGGATGGGAGATGGTAGGTTTACCCTGGGTATCACTGTTATGTCACAGGTAGACGGAGGCACAGTATACTAACCATGACATATGTCATGGCAAACTCCACTTACAATGTGTGTCGAAGGACAAACACACTCTCCGACTGGCATTAGAAATGGCCTAAGGCACATCACTAGTGTTTGCAAATGTACACCTATGTTGTGGAATACACTACCAATGTTGGACAAGCCTGGTTTAAGTAGTTCATATCTGAACATAATGCAACATGGTCAGATGTGCACAACTGGCCCCTAAGCAGGCTGTTGTGCTCACTATGGAACTGTAAAGAAGTGATAGGACTAAAGCCCAGGATACTGTCCACCACAGTGAAAGTACTGAACCAGTACACTATACGGAACTACAGTGTTAGGTCAGTATGAAAGGATGTTGACAACTGTATGCAAAGTATCCCATGCAAACCCTGCAGGCACAGTATAATCCCTGTTGTGTTCACACACAAAGCAGTTGCACAGTAACTACACAACATGACACACAACACACAACCATAAACGGGAGATATTTGTTGAAGTTCACACTCATCCACAAATGTGGTGGGCTGCAGAGTTCAACATATGGAAAGCTCACACTGGGCATGCTCGCACACTTTGATAAATGAGACATATGTCAGACAACATGCCATGGGAAGGCTGAACTGGGCATGCTCACACACTTAGGCCAAATCTCAGTTTAGCAGTTGGCCACACATGTTTGGTATTTGTACGTGTTATTCCATGAACCAACCACATTACAGCAATCTGCCCAGTGCACACAGTTAAATGACTACAGAGACATACATGATATAGTGGATCCCTCCCATATGCAAACATCTTCCACAGATACAAAAGTTGTTCATACAAACAGGGAATGCTATGGCAATAAAGACCTGCAAACAGTCTATCAGCAACAGATAATGTGCATCTGACAATTAAACATATGGGTGTAGAGGTCAACACTAGGCTGTTTGCCCTAGGGAATGACAGCTTAGCCAGAGTGTGCTTGGCGTCTGCCTCCCCAGTACAGTAGGCTACTGTGCCACTGTAAAGTAGGTCACATAAGGCACCGTGTGAGGCTAGTGTGCTGTGCCTCTGTCAAGCAGGGACACAGTGGAGATCCCAGGGTTTGAATTTGCTAAGCCACAGCCATGTTGTTGGTGTGTGCTGGAAGAGGGTTGCTGAGGACCTCTAACAGTAAGTGGGCATCAATAACAGACTGAGGGGAGCCTTATCTGCATTGTCTGGACAATTTCACTGTCAACACTGTGTCGTGATGATTATGAGGGATTGAAGTGTCATGCTGGAACTGTTCAGAGATGTCCTCCCTTTGTGGGCTACTGCTCTGCAATTTATTAGCTCACTCTGTCTGTTGGACAGCTCATATATAGCTGGTGTACATCTGACAGGTGTCCTGTTGTGGAGCAGTCATGGGTATATTTGGGATAGCATGATCAATGTAAACCTTCCACATGCTCATAGAATGCAATTGTCAAGGATTATGCAGAGTGGCCTGTATACTCCCCCAGCATGGGTCCTTTGAAGTCTTCAACCCCAGTCTTCACAAGTGTAAAGTCTGCTTTTGATAAATACAGTTTGTTTGCAGTGACAACCTTGCCTGGGGTGGGGATGGGATATGGATGGCCAGGGAAAGGTGGGTATAGTCAGATATCAACAATGGTGGTCTACCTCTGGTGTGGAACAGTGAGTACCCATGTTGTAGATGGTCAGGTGCAATATGTATTCCCCTTGTGGCTGTGGTGAGTGGTTCTGCCATAGCACATGGACTCACAAATTGTAGTGGCTGTAGGGTAATGTTGTAGAGGCCTGAGTAGTTCCCACACACAATATGCCTGTACCTGACATTAACAACTGGAATGGTGTATGTGAACACCTGCATATCTTGGCACTGTTCCCATGGAAGCAAAGTGTGTGTCCTGGATGTGGGAGGGGTGGTCAGGACTGGTTGTGTTGTGTGTTACAGGTCCTGTGGTCATGAAGCATGGTATAAAACATAACCTGCCAGTGCGATGTGCATATCTGACCCTGACGTAGGTGGCTGCAAATGCATATATATGCTATCCCCCACCTGACAGGTAGTACTAGATGTACATACCTCTGTTGAAATAATGATGTCAGCACCCTATAAATACTGCAGGTGCAGAGCAGCTGCCCAGTAATTCAGATAATGCTCTCTGCTAATGCGTCTCCCTCAAGTGTCATAATATAGTTAGGTAGGGGTTTGAATCCTGCAAATGCTCAGTGGGTGGGTGAGTGGGGTTGGTGTGTGTGCAAGTCTGTATGAAAGAAATATCCCTTTTGGCAACTAGGAGAACACACTACAGGATGCACATTCCCCTTTCTAAACACTGATGATGTCAGCATCCTATAAGTACAGCAGGAGAAGAGAAACCTCTCAGTAATGCGAATAGTGTGCTCTGCTAATGTGTCCTTCTCAAGTGTCATAACAGAGTTAGGTAGGGGTTTGAATCCTGCAAATGCTCAGTGTGTGTGGAGGGGGTTAGTGTGTGTGCAAGTCTGTATGAAAGAAATGTCCCTTTTGGCAACTAGGAGAACACACTACAGGATGCACATTCCCTTCTAAACACTGATGATGTCAGCACCCTATAAGTACAGCAGGAGAAGGAAAACCTCCCAGTAATGCGAATAGCATGCTTTGCTAATGCATCTGTCTTGAGTGTCATAACATAGTGAAGTAGGGGTTTGAATCCTGCAAATACTCAGTGTGTGTGGAGGGGATTAGTGTGTGTGCAAGTCTGTATAAAAGAAATATCCCTTTTGGCAACTAGGAGAACACACTACAGGATGCACATTCCTTTTTCTAAACACTGGTGATGTCAGCACCCTATAAGTAAAGCAGGAGAAGGGAAACCTCTTAGTAATGCGAATAGTGCGCTCCGCTAATGCGTCCGTCTCGAATATCATACCATAATTAGGTAGGGGTTTGAATCCTGCAAATAGCAAGTGTGTGTGGGAGAGAATGAAAGTAGTGTGTGTGCAATTACATGTGTGAGAAAACTGACCCTTTTGCCAACCAGTACAACACACCAGCTGCTGCATATTCCAATCTCTACACAGAGATGATGTCAGCACCCTATAAGTACAGCGGAAAAGGGCAAATCTCCCAGTAATGCAAATAGCACGCTCTGCTACTGCATCTCTCACTGCTGTCATAGCACAGTTAGTTATGGCATTGGATTCCAGACATGCCATGTGTGTTTTTGTCACACAGAATGCCCATGTGTGTGGATTGTTGTTCACAATAATGCATGAAATCGATTAAACCAGTAATGGCAATGGACACAGATGATGTATGTGTGTGCCAAATACACATATGTACCTGTGACCTTCAATAGTTACCATGTCTGATGCCTGCCACATGTGAATACATGGTATTTGCACTGGATAACATTATGACTGTGGTCTTCTGTGCGGGTGCTGCATGTGGTATGTGTATATACTGTGTGATATGTAGATGGTATCAACCTAGCAGCGAGGGATATACATCTGGTCTGGGGCATATAGTCTACATGTTGTTGATGAACAGGTGCTGCATGTTTTCACCTGTTGTGGGAGTGGTAACATGTTGTTCCATAGCAATGCAGTGACTACATGCTAGGAACCTTTCAGCTAGGGTGTTGTAGCTACAGTAATTCATCAGCATTCAGTAATACATCAGCATTCCTGGTGAGGGTATGATGCCAACCAAGGTCAGGGTCATACCAGCCTGTGCCACATGCTCAGAGAGCCCTTCCATGTTTCCTATCATGTAGTCCAGGGAGGTACATCACAGGTCAGCCATAGTGGCATGGACAATGACTGAGTCATATGTGTCCATGCCTCTGACTGACCTGTATGCTTGTGTTATGTGGTGGACCATAGTGCCCCACGGGCATATCACTGTGACCTTCACCTTGTCCAGCCTGGTGAGCATGACCTCACTGTACCGGACAATAAAGATACCTAACACAACTGTAGCAGGTGTGTTGTCTAGCCATACAGGCTGTGACTGTTTGGCACACAGGATTTGTGTGCTATGTGTTATGCGTGATGTGTTCTGGCATAACGTATGCCTGTATGTCAGCTGCAAAGGTGTCTGACGCTCATGCAGGATGCTATTCTTAGGCTCCACGAATGGCCCAGTGTGTTCACATGCTTATATTGCTGTCAGTGTAGGTCTACATCAGACTGGTATTGTAGTCACTGTAGTATTTCATGCCACCTGACAGGTTATGCCAGTACTGGGTTCAGAGTGCTTAGTCCCCAGTTTGGCTATGTGGTTCCATCTCAAACATGTGTTGTACGTCCATGTGTATGGGAGAGGGTAGACTGTGTACATGTGGCAGCTGTGACATTGCCACATGACCCACATATTCCATAAATGTACCATAGAGGTGACTGACAACTGACCTTTGCACATGCTACCATAGTATTGTGATTGCCATGGTGATTAACAGCACATAGGGCCAATGGGGAACAAGGTACATAGGTTCATAGGTTCATACTAGGCTATCTGCCCTAGGGCATTTATAAACCTAGCCAGAATGTGTCTGGCTGTCGCCATCCATTGTAAATTTATCTTGCTATGCCCTTTTTCGAGGTTAGTATACTGTGCCTCTGTCTAACAGTGACATAGAAGTGATACCTGGGGTAAACCTACGATGTCCCATCCACTCATCAAGATTCCTCTTGAAGAGAGTCAATGAGGGACTCTGCCTAACCTGGACTGGGATTTTATTCCAGAGTGAAGGGAGCCTCTGGGTTATGAATCTGTCCCTCCAGCATGTCCTATTTATTTCAGTGCTGAGGTTCAAGTCTCTCAAGCGTGTAGCTCGATGGGATTTGGATATTCTGAGGTGCAGCATGCCCATTAATTCCGGGTTTGACATGGCTTTATACATCAGGCACAGACCGCCTCTGAACAGGCGGTATGCCACTGAGTAGAGCTGGAGTTTCTTTAACCGGTCAGCATATGGCATCTGTTTGAGCACTTTGATCCTCTTGGTTAGGTACTTTTGGGGTCTTTCCAGTTGCTGCAGGTGTCTGGTAAGGTACATCCCAACAGGGGCATTGTACTTAATTATGGGCCTGATGAGGGATGAGTAAAGAGGCACAATGTCCTCCCCTGATCTAGATGTGAATCCCTTTATGATGAGGTGGGCTATATAAAATGTTTTTCTAACCACTTTGGCCACGTGGTTGTCAAATGAGAGATTGCTATCAACTTGGGTCCCCAGGTCCCTAATTACTTCTTCTGTACTTAATGGATTACCACCTATGTGGTACTTTGTGGGCACTTTGTTTTTGCTAAAGGGGATGACTATACACTTTTTGGCATTCAGCTTGAGGTCATGGCTCTGACACAAGTTGTCTGTTTCTATGAGGCCCTTTTGGAGGATGCTTGTGTTGGCTGGAGAGTTGATTATGGCGGTCAGTTTGCAGTCATCTGCGAATTTGGTCAGCTACAGTCCTTCCATGTTGGCCTTTACCTCTGATAAATATATACTGAACAAGAGAGGTCCCAGGACTGAGCCTTGTGGGACACCACTTGTAACTGGTTTGGAGTCTGGCATGGCTCCAGCAATTCTAACCATGTGGCTTCTGTCCTTGAGCCAGTGTGCAATCCATCTAGTGACATAGGGGTTTATATTTAAGCTGGTGAGCTTCTCTAGAATGCCCGAGTGGGGTATTGTATTGAAGGCTTTTGCGAGGTCCAGGTAGGCTGTGTGGACCACCTTCCCCTCGTCAATGGCCTTGGTGACTGTTTCAAAGAAATCAACCAGGTTTGAGAGGCAGGATCTGCTCTTAACAAAGCCAAACTGGGTATGATCCAGTGTCTGTAGGTCCCCAATATCTTTATTTATGAGGTCCATGATGATCCTTTCCATAGCTTTGCAGACCAAGCTAGTCAGGCTTACGGGGCAATAGTGTCCAGGATCCGTTGAGGCACCACCTTTCTGTAGAGGGACCACTGTTGCTGTATGCCACTCTTTGGCCACATATCCTGTAGTAAGGCTGGGATTGAACAGTAGTTTTATGTTTGGGTGTAGCTCTTCTTGGAGTTCATGTAGGACACAGTCCGGGACACTGTCTGGTCCCATTGATGCAGTGTTTATTGCTTTGGAGTGGGCGGCTCTTACCTGAGCATCTGAGATGTCAGGGGGGGGCAGCACTCTGCTGGGATAAATATTTGCACTTTCGGTGTGGAGGGGGGGGGAGAAGTTTGCACTGAACCTATCAGCTAGGATGTTGGCAATGTCTGTGGGTTTGGTGTTTCTATTGACATTTTGGACTACCTCTGAGCATATCTGGGAATAACCACCCAGGTTCCTAACATAACTAAAGAAAGCCTTGTGATGATGCTTAGTGTCCTGTGCAATTTTCTCTCAAAGCTGGCCTTAGACAATCTTATGAGTGCCCGTAGTTTTTTGCTAATACTGATCAGTGATGTCTTCCCTTTTTGGGATTTTGCTGTATCATTTAGTAGCTTCCTCCTTCTATTGTATAGTTTGTTTATGGCTGGGGTCCACCAGACAGGACGTCTGCCTTTGGAGGATTGGGTCTTGGTTTTATTCGGGATCGCATGATCCATGCATTCCTGAAGGTGTCCATAGAATGCGTTTATAGAGGAATCTGCGGTCTGGTCCGTATTTTCCACAGGCCCAGGGGCTTTGAAGGTTTCCACCTCAGTTTTGAGGAGTGTGAATTTGCTTTAGAGAAGTTGTTCACTGTGATTTTCTGGGCAGGGGGTGGGGTCGGGATGTGAATATCCAGTGAGATTAGTTTATGGTCTGATCTTACCAGTGAGGGATACACTACATGTTGGTGATGATCAGGTCCAGTATGTTTTCCCTTCTTGTGGGAGTGGTAACAAGTTGTTCCATAGCATTTGAGTTCATATATTCTAGGAATCTTTGGACTAGGGTGTTGGAGCTAGAGTCATGCTCCCAGTCTATGTTTGGGTAGTTGAAGTCACCCAATATAATGGTGTTTGGAGAGACCTTCATATTTTACACTGTTCTCAGGAAGGCCGAGTGCGGTTCTTGGATTTGGGAGGGTGGTCTGTAGCAGGCTGTAACCTGGAAGGCAGTTTTACCCATTGTTAGTTGCACATGGATAGTCTCTGATGCTTGGTGCTTTGCTACCAACCTGGAGGTTTGGGTATCTTTGATGAATATCAATACTCCCCCTCCTTTTGTGGTTCGGTCCAATTTTTGGGGCTGAAAAGCATGGTATGAGGTATAACCTGGTAGTGCCGGTGTGCTCACAGTAGCCCTGAACCAGGTATCTGTTACTGCACAGATATCGATGTTCTCCATGCTAAGGAGAGTTTTGAGTGCATGCATCTTGAGGTTTAGACTTCTGGCGTTAAGTAGCATTACTCTTAGTTTCTTATCCCTTGTGATACCTATGAAGGTGGGTTTGTCATTTGAGCCTTGCCTAACAAAGGCACTATGGGGGTAGCAAGAGCCTTTGCCAATATCCAAAAGCCCAGGGGTGACAGGTGCAAGCTGTCCCTAGCGAAGCAGGTGGTTCAACAGAAGATGAGTATGTGAGGGTGTAGTGCCTGTGATTAGTTAGCAGTGGCATATATGACTGCTCACGTGGACAAATGCCAGGTAAGTCATATGCAATGTGTCACAGGCAACGTACATGTGAACTGGACAAACAGTGACGTTCTGTCAAGTGAGACATGGACATACATATAGTAAGCTATGCAGATGTCACTAGGAGTCCACAGAAGCTCTGTAACTATGCATTGCAGGTGGGATCAGTATTCCAGGGTAATTGCAAGCAAACATGCATGCAAACAAAGCTACAGTAAGCAGGGCTGCATGTAGTCCATTGTACAACAAACAAGCTGTACCACTTCCAGTAGGTAACACTGCAAATATGCAGGCACTATGCACATGTACATGGAAATACACAGGTCAGATGGCTAGGGTCCAGTCTCAGCGCACACAAGTGTACAGACCATGTACCGTCAGGATGTACAATAACTGGATGGAAACCCATGTGCTCATACCTGCAGTAATACACATGTCAAATAACAGACACTGAGCCTTCACTCAGTGGTTCCATACTTAGTAGGATGTATGCTACCTGGCCTGCCACCACAGTATCCCTGACATGTATGGGGACTCTCCTCCTGAGACAGTTAGTTTTGTGTGTTGGGGCTGTCTAGCATGGTATGAGATGTGAGCTTGCAGTGCTAGGGTGCTCCTGTGTGTCCTGTACCAGTCGTGTAGTACTGCACACATATCAACATCCTCAAACATCCGCATTGCAGAGTCCAGTGTGGGCAACATGCCACTTGCAGTTTACATGTCCATCATTGCGTATTAATACTTTCATTACCTTATCCCCTGTGCTACCTATGTATGTAGCCTTCTGTTGACATCCTTACCACCAGTATGCCAACATGTGCAGATGATACACTATGGTACTTACCATGGGTGTAGACAACAGTACATGACAATCATACCCTTACTGCATCAGGCATGCTGTGATATACACACAATTATTTCAGCACACCGTACTGTTAACATGATACTATTACTACACGTCTATGTAGTCACCCTGTGCATCAGCAACATGTTAACCTTTACCTGCACTTATGTTACAGATTGCAGGAGGTGGCACAGTTTCATCATATGCACAGGGTATGAACTTGGTATGCCTGAGTCAGCCACCGATACCACCAATTGACATGTATGTGTATGTGTGTTGGTGAGGGACAGCAGTACAAGGTGGGGCAATGTTGATGCAGTGTGTGCGTGTATGCGGTAGCCCTAGGTGTTGTCAATTCACATGTGTGTATGGATGCACACAGTTCCACCTCATGGCTGCCATATGCTGGTGTTTGTGGACAGCCACAGACTGTACCTGCCAGGTCATACAGATCAGTGTCTCTGGCCACGGACACAGTACCTGTGCCTTGCAGGGGTGCTACGGACCGTATCCGGTACCAACCCAGACTGGGTACTGTCATCAGAAGCAGGTGTTCATTGACTGGACACAGATCCCTGTCAGGCCTGGCCAAAGCCACGTGCACGTGGTCTCCTGGGGCGGTCTGATGACAGCACAGACCCAGCATTGCTGGGACTGCTGCTGGCACTATGGGGGTGGCCGCGGCCCTGTTGTCATCCGCGATGACACTGCTGTTGCTGGCATACACCCACGTCGACGCCTCAACCATCCACCATCGCCCTGGCTCATGGACATATAGTTGTGAAACCGGACTAATATGTCCCCACAACGTCTGTCTATGACATCGGTGAAATTACGGATGGCAGCCGCAATGTCACACATACTGTCAGTCATGGCTGTGCGACATGCTGTCAGCTCCCTCAGACCCTGTTTGGTGTACCGTTCCATACGTGACTGTGCCTGCATGACAACCCGAAACATAGCTGAGGTTGTAAGACCTCTGTGGACACGTCTGACAGGGGCAGTACGCCCACGGATGCTCCCACGAGAACCCCTGGGCATCTGTCTGTGTGGTACCATCTCAGGGCCATGCCCATGGCTGCTGTGTGGGGAGGCATGTGCCACAGATACCACATTACCCTGGTCAATGCCCACTGTATGCTGTCCATCACCTAGGGACATTGGTGACAAAGGGTGTATTGGCAGGATAACTGTGCGCATTGATGGGGTTGACAGCTGTGTACTGTCAATCGGCTGACCAATGATTGACCCTGGCATACCTTCCTGTGCCATTACACAGATGTCATCATTATCAGTACCCATGGCACCTGCTTCAGATTCCCTGCTGCATGACACCAGAGCAGCACCAGAACCTGTGGGAGGGAAACAGGAAACACAGTTTACAATGTCTACACAATATTACCAGTGATGCACACATCCACACATGCACAGGTCCAGACATGCACATGTGCACACATGCACACATGCACACATGCGCACATGCACAGGTGCACACATGCACACATGCACACTTGCACACATGCACACATGCGCACATGCACACATGCACACATGCACACATGCACACATGCACACATGCACACATGCACAGGTGCACACATGCACACATGCACACATGCACAGGTGCACACATGCACACATGTGCACGTGCACACATGCACACATGCACACGTACACATGCACTCTGTAGCACACAGTTGTACACTACTCAGTATGCGAGATATCAACACACAGACACAGACACACCTGCATGCATACACAGAGCACTACTAAGTGAGCCTAATATTACTATTACTATCAAGACTATTAAAGGTATTGTTAATACACTCTCACCAGCATGGATAGGCTGCATTGCTGCTACACTGGAGGGACCTGCAGAAGTGAGGAAACTAATGTCAGTGGGCACAACTGTGCCATTGTTACTGAGTATGATACAGGTCAGTGGTACAACAGTCGCCTTTCACAGGTCAGCTGCTGATATTGAGGATATCACACTTGCACAATAAATACTATGATGACAGCTACAAACCAAGGACACACCTCACACATGCATTAACTACCAGTGTACACAACAGTCAACTATACATATGGCATATTACCTGCACGCTCATAGTCTTGCTGCTGCGTGGCTCCAGCCTCCATCATAATGCATGTCTGCTGCTGTTGTTGTTGTTGGCGTACTGGAGCCACTACACTCACGGGTAGTCCCTCCAGTCTGGTGAGTGGGGGATGTGTAGCCACCACACCACCTGTGGCAACCTGTTGCCTGTGGATATCTAACGCACGCTGACGGACATTTCTGATTAAACCACTGCAGTGATGTTGTACCTGCTCATATGTCCTATTATGCGTGCCTATGTCATTTACCCGATGGACCAGGTCTTGCCACAGTGCAGCCCTCTCCTGCTGATTCTGGTTGGTGCGGGAAAAGAGTATTGCATAATCCCGCACCAGGCTCTGGTGTATCTCCTCATCCTCAGCTGTGAAGTAAGCTGAATTTCGCGGGTGAGCCATGTTCCTGAAAAAGGAAATAACCTGATATCAGCAATATATGTCAGCAGAATTTGGCACACATACTACACATGCTACTCGACTGTTATGATACGACATATCTCACATTTATAGCATCTGTTTGTCTATTGGTGGATACACATGTAAATGGCCAGGTATCAGTGCTCAGCCAGCAACTGTGCAACAGTACCTGGCACACTCCATACGACATACTACCAAACCCCAACAGTCAGAACACTGATTCAGGTCCAGAGCACCTCCTCACTCTGGGGGTTTGTATCTAGGTACTGTATGGGCTACATCATCAACTACTGTGAGCTGACCACAACCTAATTGCCCTGGATATACATATCCCACCTCCACCACCAGCACAAATGACTATAGTGAATAACATTGCAAATGCAAACTTTACACTTTGTAACAGTGACATGGTATGCTTTCAGCCCACTGGACCAGTGGAAGACACAACCCACAATGCTGACCCCTTCACAAATGCTTTCTACAGACATCTCCGAGAATGCATGCATCATGCAGTCCCATATATGGCCAAGACACTCTCCACAAAGGGACAGCATCCTGTCTGGTGGACCCCAGCCATAGACAGATTGTATTACAAAAGATGGAAGCTACTGCAAGACAGAGCATAATTCCATAAAGGGAAGGCATGTCTGAGCAGCACTAGTAAGGATCTATTCTGCCTCATACAAACATCCATGGGCAACTTTGAGAGGGAAATCAAGAGGGACACTACAGATAACCACAAGGCCTTCTTCAGTTATGTTAGCAACCTGA
>NC_056726.1:1623954987-1623962487 GCF_019279795.1 Protopterus annectens
TTTGGGAGTAGTAGTATATCACTACACATGAGTATCATGTATAGTATGTGTGCCATATATTGCTGACATAGTCTGCTGATATCCTGTTTGTGTTCTCCTCCAGGGAGATGGCGCGTCAGCGTAATCCTGCCTACTCTGCAGCGGAAGATGAGGAGATCCACCAGAACCTGGTGTGGGAGTATGACATCCTGTTTTCCCGCACCAGTCAGAATCAGCAGGAGAGGGCTGCACTGTGGCAAGACCTTGTCCGTAGGGTAAATGATATTGGCATGCATAACAGGTCATATGAGCAGGTATGACATCACTGCAGTGATTTAATCTGAAGTGTCCGTCAGCGTGCATCAGATATCCACAGGCAACAGGTTGCCACAGGAGGTGGGGTGGCCACACATCCCCCCCTCACCAGACTGGAGGGGCTACTCCTAAGTGTTGTGGCTCCAGCCCCGGAACAGCAACAGCGGTACACCTGCATCATGATGGAGGCTGGATCCACACAGCAGCACGACATGGAGCGTGCAGGTAATATGCCATATGTACACTTGACTGTTCTGTACACTGTATCATATGCAATATCAATGGCACAGTTGTGCCCACTGACATTAATCTCATCATTTCTGTAGGTCCCTCCGGGGTTACAGCAAGGCAGGCCATCCATGCTGGTGAGTGTGTTTAACATAACCTATAATAGTCCTGATAATGCTAGTAACAGTAGTGTAACTCAGTAGTGCTCTGTGTGTATACTGCAGGGTGTGCATGTGTGCATGTGTGCAGGTGTGCCTGTGCCCATATGTGCATGTGTGCATGTGTGCAGGTGTGCCTGTGTCCACGTGTGCATGTTTGCATGTGTGCCTGTGTCCACGTGTGCATGTGTGCATGTGAGCCTGTGTCCACGTGTGCATGTGTGCATGTGTACACGTGACCACATGTGCATGTGTGCATGTGTGCATGTGTCCATGTGTGCATGTGACCACGTGTGCATGTGTGCATGTGTGCATGTGTCCATGTGTGCATGTGCATGTGTGAATGTGTGCATGTGTCCACGTGTGCATGTGCCCACGTGTGCATGTCTGCATGTGTGCATGTGTGCCTGTGTGCATGTGTGCATATGTGCATGTGTGCCTGTGTGCATGTGTCCACGTGTGCATGTCTGCATGTGTGCCGGTGTCCATGTGTGCATGTGTGCCTGTGTCCATGTGTGCATGTGTGCATGTGTCCATGTGTGCATGTGTGCAGAAGTGCATCACTGGTAACAATGTCTGGAGACTGTAAACTGTGCTTCCTGTCTTCCTCCCACAGGTTCTGGTGCTGTTCTGGTGACCTGCAGCAGGGAACCTGAATCTTGTGCCACGGGTACTGGTAATGATGATATTTGTGTAATGGTACAGGAAGGTGTGTCAGGGGCCGCCATTGGTCAGCCAATTGACAGTACACAGCTGTCAACCCCATCATTGCGCACAGTCATCCTGCAAGTACATCCTTTGTCACCATTGTCCCTAGGTGATGGACAGGATACAGTGGGCATAGACCAGGGTAATGTGGTACCTGTGGCACATGCATCCCCACACAGCAGCCATGGGCAGGGTCATCCGATGGTACCACACAGACAGTGCCCATGGGTTCTCGTGGGAGCATCCGTGGGCATACTGCCTCTGTCCGACGTGCCCAAAGACGTCTGTCAACCTCAGCTATGTTTTGGACTGTCATACAGGCACAGTCGCGTATGGAAAAGTACACCAGACAGGGTCTGAGGGAGCTGAGAGCATGTCGCACAGCCATGACAGACAGTATGCGTGACATTGCGGATGCTATCCATAATTTCACCGATATCATAAGCAGACGTTGTGGGGACATATTACAGCAGTTCCACAACCAAATGTCCATGAGCCAGGGCAATGGTGGGCGTTTGCGGTGTCAACGTGGCCGTATGCCGGCAACAGCAGCAGCTGGCAGTCAGCGTGGAAGACAACAGGCTCACACATGCCCCCATAGTGCCAGCAGCAGCCCCAGCAATGCTGGGTCTGAGCTGTCATCGGAACACCCCAGGATACCACATGCACGTGGCTCTGGACAGTCCCAACAGGGACCTGTGTCCAGTCAACACACTCCCGCTTCTGATGACAGTACACAGTCTGGCTTAGTACTGGATATGGTCCGTAGCACCCCTGCCAGGCACAGGTACCGTGTCCATGCCCACAGACACTGATCTGTATGACCTGCCAGGTGCAGTCTGTGGCTGTCCACAAACCCCTGTATATGGCAGCCATGAGGTGGAACTGTGTGCGTGCATACACACATGCGAAATGTTAACACCTAGGGCGACCACATACATGCACACACTGCACCAACACTGCCCCACCCTGTACTGCTGCCCCTCACCAACACGCATACACACACATGTCAATTGGTGGTATCAATGGCTGACTCAGGCATACCTAATCCACACCCTGTGCATATGATGACACTGTTCCACCTCCTGCAATCTCCAACATCATTGCAGGAACAGGTAAACATGTTGCTGATGCACAGGTTGACTACATAGAAGTGTATTAGTAGTATCATGTTGGTAACAGTACAGTGTGCTGCTATGACTGTGTGTATATCCCAGCATGCCTGCTGCAGTAACTGTATGAATGTCCTGAATTGTTATCTGCATTCCATTATTCTTGGAGTCCATGTTGGCCTCAGCACAGGACACCATCACATACCTTTGCTGCTGTGTGTTCTGCTTTGCAGATGATGGCTGTTACCTCAGCATCTGCAATGTCAGGGGACCATCAGTCTGCTGGGATAGGTATTTTGCACTCTGGGGTGGGGTGTTTGCACTGCACCTGACAGGTTGTATGTTAGCAATATGTGTGTATGTGTTTGGTATGTTGTTTGTAATATCTGTGTGATTCGGAGCATATCTGTGGATGCCCAACATGGTTCCTACCATCAGTTGGGTAACCCTTGTGATTATCCTTAGTGTCCTGTACGTTTTGTATCTTCATAGGTTCATGGGTTCATACTAGGCTATACACCCTAGGCCATTAGTAAGCCTAGCCAGAGTGTGTGTGTCTTTTGCCACCCCTTGCTATGTTCAATTATGGCCATTTATGAAGTTCTTCACTGTGCCTCTGTCTGGTCGTGACACAGTGAGGACCCCCAGTATACATGTACAGTCATCCATCCACTTGGCAATATTCCTGTTGAGGGGTGTCAGTGAGGGGCTCTGCCTAACATGGATTGGGATCCTGTTTCTGGGTGTGGGGAGCCTCTGGGTTATGTATCTGTCCCTCCAGCACATCTTATTTCATTATGTGTTGAGGCTGACATGTGTGACTCTCACAGTTCCAATGGCTTTGATTTCCTGTGGTGGAGCATGTCCATTACTCCTGTTTTGGACATGGCCTTGTACAACAGACATACAATACCTCTGTGTAGGCATTCTGTGACTGCAGTCAGCTGGGGTGTCTAAAGCCAGTCAGCATATGACATATATTTCACACCCTTTATCCTGTTGGTGGGGTAACTATGAGGTCTTCCGAACCGCTGCAGGTGTCACATACGGTACATCCCATATGAGTCATTGTACTAGATTATGGGTCTGATAAGTCAACAGTACAGCGGCACATTGACCTCTGTTGATGTTGATGTGAATCCTTTCATGATACGGTGTCCAATATCGACAATCTTCATAGCCACATTGGCATTGTGGGTGTCACATGACAGATTAATGTCGACCTGTGTCCCTAGGTCCCTGATTACTCCTTGCATACATAATGCTTTGACACCTATGTGGTAATTTGTGTGTACCTTGTCTGGTATTTAGTGGGACATTCATACTGTCCAGTGTCTTCAGGATGTCTGAGTGGAGTTCTTGTCTGTGAGAGTGTGGTCTGTCGCATGCTACAGACTGTACAGCAGTTTTGACTACAGTTATGTGCACATGGGTGGTCTCTGCTGCTTTGTGCATTGTCAGTTACCTGGCAATATGGGTGTCTGTGCTGCATATGGATACTCCCCCTCCTTTGATGTTTTGGTGCAGGTGTTGGGGCCATAACACATGATATGTGGTATAACCTAGTAGTGCTGGTGTGCTATCACTAGGCTTGCAGCAGGCTTCTGCCACTGCACAGACATCGATGTTCCCCATAATGGGAAGTGCCTCAGGGGCATGCATATTGCAGTTTGCACATCTGGCATTGGTCAGCATTACCCTTATGTTTCCTAACACTTATGTTTTCTAGGGTGGTGGGTAGTCTTTTTGGCCTTGCCTACATACGGCTCTATGGAGGCAGCAAAGGCCTTATCCAGTATCCAGACGCACATGGGTAACAGGTGCAAGCCATCCCTGGAACAGCGGCATGGCTTGTCATGCTTGACAGCTCAAGCAGATAGACATTAGACCCTCTTGGACTGACAGCTGTAACTGTGCCAGCTGTTAAACATGAGCATTCTGTGTTTGTACTGTGGCATCATTCTTGGTGAGGGTTGGATGCTGCACACAGCCAGTGTCATACCGCCCTGGGGTACATACTCAGAGGGACCATCCATGTCTCTTTTCATGTTGACCAGGGAGGTACATCTCAGGTAATTCACACCAGCATGGACATTGAGTGCATCATATTTCTGCTTGCTTTGGGGTGACCTGCGTACTTGTGTTATGTGGCATTTTGTGGCAGCCTACAGGCAGCTTACTCTACCCTTTCCCTTGTTCAGTCTGGTGAGTGGGACAGCAGTGTGTCTGCCTATGCAGGCACCTATTACGACTGTATCAGGCATGTTGTTTCTCCTTCTGGCCTGTGACTGTTTGGCACACCAGCTTTGCGTACTATTCGTTGCATGTGCTATGTTTGAAGGTTGTGGTTGCTTGTGATCTGCTTTGGAGGCTTCTGTTGGTGTGGTGTGTTTGTAATTAAGGCCTCCGGGAATATTTGTCTGTGTTTATGTGTTTGGTTTACAGTTGTGGTAGGTCTATGTGGGACTGGGTTTGTGGTGTATGTGGTTACCTTCTCCTCCTGACTAGTTTTGACAGTACTAAGTTGGTGGAGCTCAACCTCTGGTTTGGATACATGGATGCATCTATCACATATATTTGTATTTATTGGGGGGTGTTGTGGCTGTCTGTGTACTTGGGACTGGTGTCACATTGCCTATGGATTCACAGATTCTACTTGTTGTGGCTGGACTTGGTGGATTGTATGTGTGGACATATGTTATTGCCATACTACTGGTCAGTGATTACTTCCCTTTTTATGTTTGCTCTATCATGTGGTAGCTTCCTCATTCTCTTGCATGGTTTGGTAATGGCTGGAGTCCAGCATGCCAGATGCCTGCATCTATGGCATTGTGTGTTGTTGTTATTTGTAATTGCATACTCCAAGCATTCCTGGCTGTGTTCATGGAATGCCTGTATAACATGTTCTGTGGTGTGTCCCATATTCTGCACTTGCACAGGGCCTTTTGTGGATTCAACATCGGTTTTGAGGGCTGCAATCTATGCTTTACACATGTTTTTCACTGTGGTATTCTGGCCAGGGACTGGGGTCAGGATGTGTATATCCAGTGTGATTACTCTATGGTCTGGTCTTACCAGTGAGGGGTACACTTCTCATCTTGCCATCCAGTACACATGTTGCTGATTATCACATCCAGTATGCTTACCCCTCTTGTGGGAGTGGTACATTGTTCCTGGGCATTTTGGTTTATGGATTCTAGTTAATTTTCTCCTACTGTGTTGGTGCTAGTATAATGCTCCCAGTGTATATCTGGGTATTTTCAGTCAAGCAATATAATGTGGTTTGGGGGGCTTGATATATTCATGTATTCCGACATAGGCCAGGTGCAGTTCCTGGTATTAGGACAGTAGTCTGCAGCAGGCTATATACTGGGTGGCGGTTTTAGCCATTGGTATTTGACCATGGCTAATCCATGCTGCTTCTTGTTGTGGTACCAACATGGGGGTGTGGTTATCCTTGCCATTTCTTGATAGTCACCCTCCTTTTGTAGCTTGTTCCATGTTTTGCGGCTGTACAGCACAGTATGAGGTGTGACCTGGTAGTTTTAGGGTGCTGATGTGAGCCTTGACCCAGTTCTCTATTACAGGACTGGTATCTACATTCTCCATACTGTGTGTGTTTACACTGCACACATCTTGCTGTTTAGACATCTGTCATTGGGTGGCATTACATCTAGGTTCCTATCCCTTGTAGAACCTATGAAGGTGGGTTTGTGTTTTGAGACTTACCTATTCAGGGCATGCTGTGGGTACTGGCAGCCTTTGCCAGTATCCATGGGGCATGGCATGATAGGTGCACGCCACCCCGAGCAGGTGGTGCATCATGTCATGCTCCGCATGTCTTCCCAGCCTGAAACACATTGGCTCCCCTTTGACTAACTGCATTACTTCAGCCAGTTATTGCACTTGATCATCCCATCGTCATTTTGTGGCTTCATGCTTGGTGAGGGTGGATGTTAGTCAGGGTGCTCATGTGTGCATATAGTACACGGTGTTACATTACTTAACACATGGCATTCATGCCTCAGGTGGTGCTGCAGGGCTGCCTCTGTCGGATGCGCATATTACACTTCCCTGTACATGTTTGTGAGCAGGTCATGTCATTTTAGGCATCCATGTTATTATTTGAGTGAGTCAGAGGGGGTATCATTCCCAGGGTTCCTACTGAGCCAGTGTATGTGCTATGTGTTGCCTCTTTGCCAAGGCCAGGGCATTCTGGGCACACCTCCTTCTGCCTACTGGGGCAGGCTCAGGTTGTTCCTCCTCCGAGTCATGCTCTGCCTGTGATGGCCTTGGCAATGGTGGGGGGCTGTTTGGCCCGGCCCTATGCTGGTCCTGCTGCAGCTGTTTTCGCAAGATCATATTATGTAGCATAGCACATACCATGACAATTTGGGTACATGTAGTTGGTGTGTACTGCAAGGCTCCACCAGATGTGTCCAGACACCAGAATTGTGACTTGAGCAGCCCAAACACACGCTCTATTACATTACGTGTTTGTGCGTGTGCCTCATTATGGCGTTCCTGTTCAGGTGTGTGTGCGTTTCTGATGGGTGTCATTAGCCATGGCTCCAGTGCATAACCTGCATCCCCCACTAGGTGTCCGTGTGGGATGTCCCCATTGGCAAATGTCTGGTACAGCTGTGTCAAATGCCAGATGTGGGAATCGTGGTAACTCCCAGGGCAGCCAGCACACACATTCATTATTATGCCCTGGGTATCACACATGACCTGGCAGTTGATGGAGGGGAAGCCCTTGCGGTTAATGTAGGCCCTACCCGCTCACCAGCTGGTGCTTTGATGCGTATGTGCGTGCAGTCTATTGCACCCACTACCTCAGGGTTTTCCGCTATTTGCTGGAAGAGACGCATATTGCTGGCCAATACCTCATGGGCATTGGGGAAATATACATGATCACCGACATGTGCTGACATGGCATCCAGGAACTGGTGCAGTACACTGGAGGCTGATGCCTGTGATATCCCCATCATATCGCCAGT